>NC_056735.1:1384048637-1384085090 GCF_019279795.1 Protopterus annectens | reverse complement strand
TTGTAACAGTGATTGGGTAGTATACCTTGCTACATGCACATGTGGTTCATTCTATGTTGGACAGACTTCATGATCACTTCGATTACGTATGTCTGAACATCGCAGTGACATACGAACTAGGAGGGAGACCAATGCCTTATTTTGACACAGTATACAACATAATTCAGCCAGGTTCCAGTTTACCATCATTGACAGAATCCTTGGGGACAGATCCAACAAACAGAGATGGCATTCTATTCTCACTAAAAAAGAGAAGTATTGGATCATTAAGCTGGGAGCTTTGTTCTCACCAGGTTTGAATGATCATTTATAAAATTATGTGTTTCACTTTTATGAGCATGTGTTATTTTATTTTATTGTATAACTTTTCATTTTCTCTTTGTCTCTCATATAGGAAACAATTTGAATGTGGGAAGAACACATTGGGAAGAATCCTATTGGATGACTCATACTATATATACGTGTGTCACTTTACAGCTAATGCTTTTTTATCCCACTGAGGAAAGCCTGCTGGCTGAAACCGGTCTGGGTGTTTATTATTAAAATTTATATACTTTACATATCAGCCTTTGGATGGTTTTTGATGCTTTACACTGAACTTGGTGCTGGCAGTTTTTGTTTACTTGAATTGTTTTCTGCCTTGCATTTGGGTCTTACTTGCAGAGTATCTCTTCTTGGCCTTTACTGTGCTGTAAAACAAAGTGTTATTGGTAGACATGTTAAATTCACATCCCTTCCCCCATCAGTGTGACATTCGAGCTGGTCCTGCCCTACTTAGTAGCTGTCATAATAATATATAACCCTTATGTACTTTAAATAACATTATATAATGATGTGGTACCTCTTATTAACCAAATTATTAAGTAGATTATTAAGTCTGTGATTTTATCCAAGGCAATATATACATGGCTAGAAATAAGTCAACCTTAGTTCATTTGGCAATCAAAAAATATATATAAATATATACATATACATTTTGCATGTAAAAATCAATTTCTATTTTCATAACCTATTGTTAACAAAGATCGCTTTCGTCCTTCTAGATTCTTCAGGTCTGTGTACAAGAACCCTAAAAACCTATATAATTGTATAATTAGTATTATTATTATACATCATTTTGAATAAAGTGGGAAAAAAGAACCAGAAAAAATAAAAATAAGAAAAAATGTATGTATGATGATGGAACAAAATATACACTTACATTTCAACTGATTTAAAATGTTATTTAAAACCAATTTGTAGAATAAAATAAAATAAAATACAATTGGTCATGTAAACAATGTGGCAATTTTCTAAATTCCAGTGCACTTTTAATTGAACAGTAATAGTTTAGTCCAGGCTTCCTAAAAGAGTTCAGCTTTAATTGCCACATGAGTTCATGTTTCTCCAGAATATTCGGGATGTCTCCTTCAAGATCACCCATGTCTACGCGATCCAGGATCTGGAACTTAAAACTTGTGTGCCTTTTATGAAGAGAAAGGTGTTTGGCTAGTGCATTATTTTTACATCCAGAGCGGATTTCTGACTGATGACATAAAATCCTACGTTTGAGTTTATTTACAGTCTTGCCCACATAGAATGCATCACATTCATTGCACTGTGCCCTGTAAATTACTTTTTTAGTGTTACAGTCACCCCCTGCACTGGTTTTAATGATCTTCCTTAAATAAGGGCAATAAAAACTATCACCTTGCTGTATTAATATACAAAATGTACAATTAGTTTCACATCTTTTAGTGCTTTTCTCACATGGTCTAGGTTTAAATTCAACAAAACATCTAATGTTCCTGGCCTTCCTATAAACAAATGATGGGGCTTCACCTAAGATGTTAATCAGAAAAGGGTTTCCTGTGACAATGTCCCAGTTTTCCTCAATAATATTTTTGATACTGTGATAATCCAAAGTGTATGTCAGGATGCAGCTATTTTTGCATTTGTTATTCTCTGTGGAATTACTTAACATGTTTCTACTGGGGAGGTTGAGTGAAGGTGCTTCAGTACTTTTCAGTTCTATAATGGGTTCCAGGATGTTTTTTAACATCTGACTTTCATAGCATCTCACTAGAAAATCATTCTCTAAGTTGTTCAGGTTTCTCAAAAATGGTTCCATCTCTGTGGTAATTAAAGCTAATCTATAGCCTTGGGACTTCACTACATTATACTTGTTTTTTGTAGGATGTAGACTTTCACTGTGGAGTAATAAGTTAACCCTCGTTGGTTTTCTGAATAGATCAGTGGTGATTCTGTTATTGTTGGTGTCCTTGGAAATCTGCATATCTAAGAAAGTGGTTGAAGTACAGCTATCGACAGCACAGACATCAACCACCACACCAATACCAAATCCAACACCAGTACCAGAACAAGAACGACAACCACCACCAGAGCCCCAGAGCTTGTCCCTCTTGCCAGGTCCCCCCATACAACAGCCACAGCGAGGAATACTACTACAACTCACCGAGATTCCAGAAAGCAGAGGAGGAATTCCAGAGGTCTCATACTCTATCCATGAACTCCCAGGGAGACAGGAGAACCAAACAGTGGACAGGGGTGAGGGAAATACAATACCTGGGCAATCCCGACTTGAACCCTGACTACAACCCAGGTCCCAGGCTCAGACGGAGGAACCAGCCACAATAACAGGTACAATAACAACAACAACAGGTACCACAATAACAGGTGCTCCACTTATCTGGAACCACTCTGTTAAAGCACTGACTGAAAAGGAAAAAAGTGTGTTGTCCAAAGGACTTACTTTTGTACCAAGCTGCAGGAGTGAGGTTGCTCAGGTACTGATAGACCTTAAAATGTTTGTGAAGAAGCTCAACTTAAGGGTACAGTTTCATGGCAAAAGTAATGACACTGAAAATAAGCCTATTGATGAAACTATAAAAAGGCCTAGCAGCTATTGTCCACCACTACATCAAACACTAGCTACTTTCGAAGTGAAATGTGAGATGGATATCAGGAAACTGCTTAAAAAAAAACTCCTAAGAAAAAACTTTATAACTTAACACAGGGAGAAAGAAAAGCATTGCTTGAGCTAGGCAATGATAAATCCAGGCGTGTAATGAAGGCAGACAAGGGAGGAGGTATACTTGTGACTGATACCACTAGCTACAACCAAAAGAGAGAGAACATGCTGGAGGATAACAGATTTTATGAGTTATTTACCATGGATGACATAAAAAGAGCATATGATTTATGGAACACTAATCTTACCACATTATGGGAAGAAAAACTTATCACTGAAAATCTTTATAATTATTTATGGAGCCCATGCCCATGTTTACCTTACTTTTTTGGAATACCAAAGCCACACAAGAACAGAGAAGACCCACCTTATAGAACGGTGGTAGCAAGTGGAGGTTCCCTTACTGAAGCCACAGCCATTTACCTTGATTAATTGCTGAAACCTCTAACAAAAAAGAATAAGTCATACATAAGAGATTCAATGGATTTTTTGAAGAAAATAAAAAATATTACAGTGGAAGCTGACAGTATTTTAAGTAATTGCTATGTAAATTGTTAATTGCTATGTAATCCAATGTAACTACTGTCTGTTTATTTTAACTGTGGAGCTTTTCTCCCCGGGCCTCCACTGAAAATGGACCTATGTCCAGCCGAACACTCCTGGTCAACAAATATAAATTAATTAATTAATTAATTAATTAATTAATTTTGGTAACTATTGATGTGGAATCCTTGTACACAGTGCTCCCTCACAATTACTGTATAACAGCAGCTATGGAGTCTTTTAAGAAACATAATCAGGGTACACAGGCACAACTACAAAAGTTAAGCAAGCTCATTAATTTTGAACTGGACTTCAATTTCTTTACTTTCAATGGCAAACACTACAAACAAAAAAATGGTATAGCAATGGGGGCTGCCATGGCTCTCAGCATAGCTAACATAGCCCTGGGCAATTGGGAGGAGGACTTTGTGTTAAACAACACAGATTACATGCAGCATATTACATGCTATTTACGTTTTATTGATGATGTCTTTATTGTGGGGGAAGGTGACACCTTGCAGCTTGGAGATTTTATCACTTACCTCAATCAGCAACTTGTAACCACACAGTCCAAGGCAGTGACACAACCACAAAGAAACACAACGCTGCTCCAGCACAATAAAGGCTGTCCCTTTTCCACAAACCGCCACTGCTGTTTGCAAGCACAAGGATAAATAATGTTCCCACGAAGATAAAAATATATAATTTATTTAACAAAAGACTTGTAAAAACAAAACAAAGTTACCGATTAAGCGCTTTCGTCTCTTTGACGGAGACTTCTTCAGAATCTAATTGCACTTGTCAGTCCTGCATTTTATACATTTTGAAATAAACCTTGTTAGCCTATTGGCTAAGAAATTAAACAATTAATTTAATTAAACAAGCATTCACGTAAACCAATTGGGCTGATACCATAATAAAAGGGCTAGCTCATAATTAAAAGCTGTACAAAACTGCTCAATAAATATGGTGAACAATAAACACAAAAACTGATAAATATAAATATAAATAGTACACATCCCTTGGTCTCTTAAAATTCAATATTACATCATACCATCAATTAAACATTATATAAATATTATATAAATATTAATAAATATTATTTCATTTTTATAAAAAACTTGAAAGTTAAAAATGTCAATATTTGAAAATGTTAAAATATGTATTATTAACCAGTAAAAAGTTAATGATTGAAAAGAAATGAATAAACAAACAAGAGATAATATCTCTAATGTCAGATTATATTTAACATTTTACTTTATTCGGATCCATTGCTAATAGTTTTAGTGCAAGGGTAATGGATATATGGTCATTTAGTCCTTTTCCACTACAGGCATCTAGCCTTAACTGCCAGATCATTTCCCTGTACTCTAACTTTGTTTCCCAGTCACCCCCTCGGTCCATGGGCTCTACCTCCTCTAACACCCAAAATTTAAAATCAGCTTTTTTACATTCTAATGCATGCCTGTACAATGCATTATTGTCATTGTGTCTGTTAATGTCCCTGATGTGTTCATATATTCTATTTCTGAGATGTCTTTCGGTTTTACCAATATAGTAACTCCCACAGGCCTTACAAAATACTAGGTAAACAACACCTTTAGAGTAACAACTATTGTATTTTTTAGCTTTTATAGTTAAATGCAGACTTGGTATTCTTACTTCTTTTAATTCTGCAATATATGAACATTGTGCACATCTGCCACATTTACATGCCTCTTGTTAGCCCCACTGTCCAACATTTTCCTTTTCTCAATAATATTTTTGATGTTTTTGTTCCTTCTAAAACTAAATTTTATATCACATTTAAAAACATCTGTTTTAGTTGTTATATTCCTAAACATATCCCAAGTATCACAGATACTTTTTTTTTTTTTCAACCGCCCTATACCCTGGTAATATGTAACAGTTAAATGTGGTGTGAAATTAATTCCTAATGTATTCTGAGTATCAACATTCTTATTCATTATATTATAAGGTCCACCCATAGTCACCAATATACCACCTTGTTTTAAGAGAGGGTTATATTTATTACCCCTCTCTGAAATTACATATTCTTTTATCGGACTGATAAACTCCATAGGGTAACCTCTTTCAAAACATTTTTTCCACATGATTGATTTCATTTAGAAAATCTATGTCCTCAGAAATCATTCTGGCCATCCTAATCATTTGCCCTTTTACAATATTTTTCTTGAGTTGATGAGGATGGTCACTGTCAAAATGTAGGTACGCATTAGAATAGTGCTCCTTTCTAAATATATTTGACTTATAACACTTGTTGTAACTATCTTTACTTAATTTTACATCCAGGAAGTGTATTTCTTCTATACCTACTTGATGTGTGAAATGCAAGAAGGTAGTAGTGTGGTTGATGTACTGTATGAATTCTTCAATATGGTCATTGGATCCATTCCAAAGAACAAAAATATCATCCAAAAACCGGAAATACTTGACAATGTACTGACCATACATAGAATCAAATACATATTTCTTTTCCCAGAACAACATTATTATATTAGCATATGCGGGGGCACAGGAAGAGCCCATGGCCACTCCTTCTTTTTGATGGTAATAATCACCTTCAAAATAAACATAGTTGTATTTTAGGACCAATTCCATACTTTCAAGTACAGTTCTAAAATCAACAGCTGTTAGAAAATTCATTTCAACTAAGGTTTTCTCAAACCATTCTAAGCCAACTGCTTGGGGGATAACTGAAAATAATTCTTTTACATCAATAGTAATGAAGTACATACTGTCCATATAATTACTATCACCAATTTTCTTCAAAAAGTCCCATGAGTCCTTTAAGATATGATCACATTTTTTGTAAAATTATTTTATCATAGTGTCCACATAAATAGCCATAGGCTGGGTTTTGGACCCTTGTGATGCCACTATTGGTCTCATGGGTGGATCGTACAATGACTTGTGGATTTTTGGTATACCAAAGATAGCCGGTATAACAGGTTTAGGTACTTTTAGGAACCTATATAGTTCAATGTCAATCATTCCTATGAGCAAATTGTCCTCCAAAATGAGGTCTATCTTCCTATATGATATATTAATCTCATCTTTAGTAACCAGACTATAATGTTCATCCCTATCCAAGATGTCCTTCATCCTCTTGATGTAATCCCACTTGTCCATAATAACCACCCCCCACCTTTATCGGGTTTCATAATACGTATTTTGTCATTGTTACTTAAATCATTTAATAATTTCTTTTCAACCATTGTTAAATTATATCTCATTTTTGTACCATTATTATATTAATTTCTTATCTTGTTAATAACACACTTTTCAAAGTTTAAAATTTCATAATGTATAGGCGGGTTATATGTACTATGCCTAGTTAAAACATTCTCCTTGTCTTAAACCGGTCTGTCTTTGTATAAATGCTTAAAGTTCAATTTACGTGTAAATAACTTGACGTCAAGTACTATGCTTTCAATTCTAGGTTTGTTCACAGGTACAAAGGTAAAACCTTTTGTGAACAAATCAAAAAAACTTTGATTAATGGGAATGTCAGTATAATTAAAAATATTAAAATTCTTATATATATTTATAATAGTGTCCATTTGTTCCTGAGCATCTGGTACAGACTCAATATTATTGACTTGTATCGTATCTTGATACAGAACTACTGAAAGGTCTGCTATCTGTAAATCCTCCCTGCATGCATATTGTTGCTCATCGTAGCCTGTGCATATGATGTTTGCTGGTTCCAATTCCTCAACCTCTCGGATCTCCTTAATTCGTCCACTCCTAAAGGGACATTAGTTCTAACAATGTTATCATTTTCTTTTAAGTTAGGGAATTGTTCTTGGACATATTGATTATAATCATTTTCGTTATAATCTGGTTGGCTCTGCTCCCAATATCTATCCCTTCCTGTCCCTCTATAGTGGTTGTTCCTGTTGTTTCTGTCTTGATAATGCACATTGGGATAATTGACATGCCTGTAATTTTTAACTGTATTTTCATTATAGTATGCACTTCCTTTTCCATATTCATTTAAATCTCTATCAAATTTCTTTAATTTTCTATTAATATTCATATTAGTAGCTGCATCTATATCATGTAAAACTCTAAAATACACATGCTTATACTCATCCACTGAAAACAGTAAATCTGTATTAATTTCACCATACAATTTGTCTATTTCTTTTTTGGTTTGTTCCATTATGTCAATATTAAGTTTTATCATTACTTTCAACATTGCAAGTCCACAGTCATTCAAAATGTCACATATATTTTTAAAAAATATTTTATCACCATTGATGTTATTTGGAAAGTTATTCAGTCTTAGACCTTTCGGTACTATCTTTTCCTTAATACATTTTTCAAAGTACCAATTTTCTACAATCAATGATTTAAATTTTAATAATAATTTTTTAAAAATCTTACATTTCTCCTTGTATGTTAAACTGTGCGCTTGTTCCTTCGTTTTTTCTTTTTCTTTTAAATTATACACACATGATTTATTTAACCACTGATTAAAGTCCATATCCTTGTAAGTCTCCATAACATACACTTCCATTCTATCTTTTACTCTGTTTTGGTTCGAAGTAGAAGGATTTTGTCCATCGTTGTTCCTCCTACTCGCGTTAACCACCATAGTCTCTCTCCCTCCTGCCAGCATGTCGCTGGCTTCTGATGTCATCCGATTAGCCCTTGGGTCCTTCGGGCTACTCTGTGCACAGGGAATGTCATTAGTTGCTCCTGCTTGCAGAATGTCTACTTGCGAGTGGGTTTGTATTACCCTTAGTAATTCATTCAACATAACGCTACTGTCCATTGCTGGATAGGACTCCTCGTATCCGGAAACAACAATAAATTGGCAACTTGTAACCACACAGTCCAAGGCAGTGACACAACCACAAAGAAACACAACGCTGCTCCGGCACAATAAAGGCTGTCCCTTTTCCACAAACAACCACTGCTGTTTGCAAGCACAAGGATAAAAGATGTTCCCACAAAGATAAAAATATATAATTTGTTTAACAAAAGACTTGTAAAAATAAAACAAAGCTACTGATTAAGCGCTTTCGTCTCCTTGACGGAGACTTCTTCAGAATCTAATTGCACTTGTCAGTCCTGCATTTTATACATTTTGAAATAAACCTTGTTAGCCTATTGGCTAAGAAATTAAACAATTAATTTAATTAAACAAGCATTCACTTAAACCAATTGGGCTGATACCATAATAAAAGGGCTAGCTCATAATTAAAAGCTGTACAAAACTGCTCAATAAATATGGTGAACAATAAACACAAAAACTGATAAATATAAATATAAATAGTACACATCCCTTGGTCTCTTAAAATTCAATATTACATCATACCATCAATTAAACATTATATAAATATTATATAAATATTAATAAATATTATTTCATTTTTATAAAAAACTTGAAAGTTAAAAATGTCAACATTTGAAAATGTTAAAATATGTATTATTAACCAGTAAAAAGTTAATGATTGAAAAGAAATGAATAAACAAACAAGAGATAATATCTCTAATGTCAGATTATATTTAACATTTTACTTTATTCGAATCCATTGCTAATAGTTTTAGTGCAGGGGTAATGGATATATGGTCATTTAGTCCTTTTCCACTACAGGCATCTAGCCTTAACTGCCATATCATTTCCCTGCACTCTAACTTTGTTTCCCAGTCGCCCCCTCGGTCCATGGGCTCTACCTCCTCTAACACCCAAAATTTAAAATCAGCTTTTTTACATTCTAATGCATGCCTGTACAATGCATTATTGTCATTGTGTCTGTTAATGTCCCTGATGTGTTCATATATTCTATTTCTGAGATGTCTTTCGGTTTTACCAATATAGTAACTCCCACAGGCCTTACAAAATACTAGGTAAACAACACCTTTAGAGTAACAACTATTGTATTTTTTAGCTTTTATAGTTAAATGCAGACTTGGTATTCTTACTTCTTTTAATTCTGCAATATATGAACATTGTGCACATCTGCCACATTTAAAAGTACCATGCCTCTTGTTAGCCCCACTGTCCAAGATTTTCCTTTTCTCAATAATATTTTTGATGTTTTTGTTCCTTCTAAAACTAAATTTTATATCACATTTAAAAACATCTGTTTTAGTTGCCATATTCCTAAACATATCCCAAGTATCACAGATACTTTTTTTTTTTTGGCAGTTAAGGCTAGATGCCTGTAGTGGAAAAGGACTAAATGACCATATATCCATTACCCCTCCACTAAAACTATTAGCAATGGATCCGAATAAAGTAAAATGTTACATATTTTAACATTTTCAAATGTTGACATTTTTAACTTTCAAGTTTTTTATAAAAATGAAATAATATTTATTAATATTTATATAATGTTTAATTGATGGTATGATGTAATATTGAATTTTAAGAGACCAAGGGATGTGTACTATTTATATTTATATTTATCAGTTTTTGTGTTTATTGTTCACCATATTTATTGAGCAGTTTTGTACAGCTTTTAATTATGAGCTAGCCCTTTTATTATGGTATCAGCCCAATTGGTTTACGTGAATGCTTGTTTAATTAAATTAATTGTTTAATTTCTTAGCCAATAGGCTAACAAGGTTTATTTCAAAATGTATAAAATGCAGGACTGACAAGTGCAATTAGATTCTGAAAAAGTCTCTGTCAAGGAGATGAAAGCGCTTAATCAGTAACTTTGTTTTGTTTTTACAAGTCTTTTGTTAAATAAATTATATATTTTTATCTTCGTGGGAACATTGTTTATCCTTGTGCTTGCAAACAGCAGTGGTGGTTTGTGGAAAAGGGACAGCCTTTATTGTGCCGGAGCAGCGTTGTGTTACTTACCTCAATCAAACAACCCCCTTCCTGAAGTTTACCTCTTCCCATAGCTGTACTTCAACCACTTTCTTAGATATGCAGATTTCCAAGGACACCAACAATAACAGAATCACCACTGATCTATTCAGAAAACCAATGAGGGTTAACTTATTACTCCACAGTGAAAGTCTACATCCTACAAAAAATAAGTATAATGTAGTGAAGTCCCAAGGCTATAGATTAGCTCGAATTACCACAGAGATGGAACCATTTTTGAGAAACCTGAACAACTTAGAGAATGATTTTCTAGTGAGATGCTATGAAAGTCAGATGTTAAAAAACATCCTGGAACCCATTATAGAACATAAAGGGACTGAAGCACCTTCACTCAACCTCCCCAGTAGAAACATGTTAAGTAATTCCACAGAGAATAACAAATGCAAAAATAGCTGCATCATGACATACACTTTGGATTATCACAGTATCAAAAATATTATTGAAGAAAACTGGGACATTGTCACAGGAAACCCTTTTCTGATTAACATCTTAGTTGAAGCCCCATCATTTGTTTATAGGAAGGCCAGGAACATTAGAAGTTTTGTTGAATTTAAACCTAGACCACGTGAGAAAAGCAGTAAAAGATGTGAAACTAATTGTACATTTTGTATCTTTATACAGCAATGTGACAGTTTTTATTGCCCTTATTTAAAGAAGATCATTAAAACCAGTGCAGGGGGTGACTGTAACACTAAAGAAGTAATTTACAGGGCACAGTGCAATGAATGTGATGCATTCTATGTGGGCAAGACTGTAAATAAACTCAAGCGTAGGATTTCATGTCATCTGTCAGAAATCCGCTCTGGATGTAAAAATAATGCACTAGCCAAACACCTTTCTCTTGATAAAAAACACACAGGTTTTAAGTTCCAGATCCTGGATCACATAGACATTGGTGATCTTGAAGGAGACATCCCGAATATTCTGGAGAAACATGAACTCATGTGGCAATTAAAGATGAACTCTTTTAGGAAGCCTGGACTAAACTACTACTGTTCAATTAAAAGTGCACTGGAACTTAGAAAATCGCCACATTGTTTACATGACTAATTGTATTTCATTTTATTTTATTCTACAAATTGGTCATCATACATACATTTTTTCTTATTTTTATTTTTTTCTGGTTCATTTTTTCCCACTTTATTCAAAATGATGTATAATAATAATACTAACTAATTATACAATTATATAGGTTTTTAAGGTTCTTGTACACAGACCTGAAGAAGTCTAGAAGGACAAAAGCGATCTTTTTTAACAATAGGTTATGAAAATAGAAATTGATTTTTACATGCAAAATGTATATGTATGTATTTATATATATTTTTGATTGCCAAATGAACTAAGGTTGATTTATTTCCAGCCATGTAGTATATTGTCTTGGATAAAATCACAGACTTAATAATCTACTTAATAATTTGGTTAAATAAGAGGTACCACATCATTATATAATTTTATTTAAAGTACATAAGGGTTATATATTATTATGACAGCTACTAAGTAGGGCAGGACCAGCTCGAATGTCACACTGATGGGGGAAGGGATGTGAATTTAACATGTGTACCAATAACACTTTGTTTTACAGCACAGTAAACCACTCCCATGCCTGATAAAAAGTATATATATATTTAGAAAGCTTGTGAGGAAATTATTACTCTATTTTTGTTTTACTTGGATCGCTTGTCTGTGTACTTAATAAAGGATTTTCGACTGGAAACAGACTGCCTGCCTTGCTTGGATTACTTTTGAATACTTAGTAATGCTGTACAATTATATATTTTCTATTATTACTTTTTGTTTTGTTTTGTTTTGACTTAAGACAAGTTTACGTTCACTACTTACACTACTATTGTCTGATCTGATTAATATACAGTGATTAATTAGAAATATATGGACTGAAAATCTTCCACACAGAGAAGTTTCTTACACTGTTTTGTTTCCTATTCCCTATTTCAAAACTTCTAGAAAAATGCATCCACCTACAACTTCTACCCTATCTTATTAATAATAACCTTACTCCCACCCAGCATGGATTCTGACCCGGTCACAGCATCCACCACTGCTCTCCTCTCTTTCCTAGAAACCATAAACAAAGCCCAAGACTCTGGTCATATTGTATCCACGCTCCTATAAGAACTTCAACACCATCTCTCACAATCTTCTCCTTACTAAACTCACTAAACTAAATGTATCCCACTCCTATAATAACTGGTTCACCAGTTGCCTATCAAATAGGCAACAAGCAGTTAAGTGGAAAAAAAACACTTCACCATTCCTAAACACTCCCACAGGTGTGCCCCAGGGCTCAATTCTAGGTCCGCTTCTATTCAATATTTTCATCAATGTCTTCTACCATGCCATCCTTAATGCCAACCTCATCCAATACACTGACAACTCGACCATAATCTGCTCCGCTACCTCCATTTCCTCTTTAACAAAATTAACCCAAGATGCTTTCTCCTCTACTGAACAATGGATGCTAGACAGCCATCTAGCATTAAATGTTAACAAGACTAAACTAATGATATTTTCCCCCTCTAAAAGCATTACCCTAGACAAAAACTAATTTTCTATCACCAGCTGAAATAACACTCCTCTTGAAACAGTCTCCTCTGCTAAACTATTAGGAATCCTCGTTGATGACCAACTAAAGTTCGATACCCATCTACATGCAAACATAAAAAAAACTCACAAGAAACTTGGCATGTTTTACCGACACAACCATTTCATCTCTCCCTCTACCAGGCTTGTACTTGCAAACAGATACCTTATCCTTTCCCTCCTGTATGGGGCATATATCCTTACTAACCTACAAACCTCCCTCAAATCAAAACAACAGGCCACAGATCAAACACCCATCACTGCATCTCCCTACACCAACTGAACTGGCTTGAGCTACCCAATTATCTTACCTACATTGAACTCATCCAAACACACAAACTTATTTTTAGTCCCTCTCTCTGCCCCTCCCTTGCCTCTACCTTCCAAATGCACCTTCCTAACAGATGCCTGCGCTCCAACTTCCAAAATCTAATAGAACTATATAAACCTGCCCGCCCTCCTGGGAAACATCTTCTATCCTTCCCCTAGCACATCACACTGGAATTCTCTCCCACCTCTTAACTGTACCACAAACCATCTCTCTACCTTCAAAACTTTACTTTACTCACACTTAATCTCACAATGGGAATGCTCTTGTTCCCATCCTTCATAACTTCCTTGGCTATACTTATGTCTACACCAAGCATATCTCCTAATTAGTCTCCTATAGCCTCATACTTTCTCCAACAACTATCATCATTATCATAATGATCATACTTTAATAGTAACTTAATTCATTTGAAAATATTTTCATGCATTTGCCCCTCAAATGCCAATTTTACTGCAACTGTTCTTACCTTGCATTTTTTCTAACTCTCATTTATTAATCTGTAAGTTTTTACAATTTTTGAAAGTTTGTGATTTTGTCATTTTGTAATTTTTGTCATTTTCAATATCTGTATTTTGCTGGAGCTTTTCTCCCCAGGACTCCGTTGAAAATGGGCTCCTCTGCCCAATGGACCATCCTGGTAAACAAACTGCAAATAAATAAATAAATGCCCTGAAACCAAGAATTGCCAGTCCACCAACTTTAAGATATTATGATGTTCACAAACCAGTTACTTTTTCTTGTGATGCTTCGAAATTTGGTCTTGGTGCAGTCATTCTTCATGAGGGTAGAGCAGTAGACTATGTGTCCAGAACTCTAACCCAAACAGAGATGCAGTGTGCGCAGATTGAGAAAGAGCTCTTGGTGATTGTGTTTGCATGTTCAAAGTTCCATGATTATATTTACAGCCACCCTATCCAGATTGAAAAAGATCAACAACCTGTAGTCACTATTTTGAGAAAGCCTATGCATACCGCTGTAGCCAGATTGCAATGCATGATGTTCAAATTTCAAAAGTATAATTTCAATCTTGTCTACACCAAAGGTTGATGCTTTATCCAGATTTCCCAGAAATACCACTGAACAGCATGAAAATGAGCGATTTGACTTTGAAGTCATGGAACTGAGAAGTTTTTCTTCCACATGTCTTGATGAGCTTAGAAGTCACACAGCCTCAGATCCTTTTCTTCAGAAGCTGAACAACTTTATCAGTCAAGGATGGCTGACAAAGCAGTCTTGTTTACCAGTAGGCCTGCAACCTTATTTTCCTTATAGAGATGAGATTTTATATGACAATGGTATCATCATGAAAGGTACAAAAATTATTGTTCCAAAATCCTTGCAACAAGAGTCTATTATCATCTTACATCATGGCTACCCAGGAGCCGATTCTGTCAAAAGAAGGGCGAGAAAACTAGTCATCTGACCTTCTATGTCAAAGGATATTGAGACAGTACTTTCATTTTGTTCTGCATGTAATAGTACTAAGCCACATCAACAGAAAGAATCACTTCAGCTAAACCAGATTCCTGAACTACCTTGGTCGACAGTGGCTACAGACATTTTCAAATGGAATTGTCAACATTATTTGGTGCTAGCAGATTGTTATTCAAACTGGTTCGAGAATGACCTAATTCCTAATCTAGCATCCAGTACTGTTATTACTAAGCTGAAGGGTCATTTTGCAGTCCATGGTTGTCTGCACAAAGTTATGTCTGACAATAGTACACAGTTTACAAGTCAGCAGTTAAAGAGATTTGCTGAAGAGTGGAACTTTATTAATGTTACGAGTAGCCCTGAGTACCCAAAGGGTTTGGCAGAACGTGCAGTTCAAAGTGCAAAACAGTTATTAGAGAAGTTGAAAAGAGACAGTGGTGATGGTTTTCTAAATCTCCTGAATCTCAGAAATGTTCCTCATGATAAACATCTTTTTGTTGAGACAAACCAGAACCACACTCCCAATTAGTAGCATGTCAGTCCCCCGTGCTAAGAACAACAAAGCAGTGAGAGCTCAGTTCATGAAAAGGCGTTTGTCCTAAAAGTTCTAAGTCCAGCAAACAACTCAATCAATTACAAGAAGGGGAGATAGTGAGGATGCAGATGTCCAAAGGTTTGGATCAGATTGGAGTCATGAAAATTGTATGCCCATAGCCAAGACTGTACATTGTGGAATCACAAGGAGTAGAATTTAGGTGGAATCGGAAACATTTGGTGCAGGTGTCCGAGCATGTATCGCAGCATCTTGCCTCTGAAGAAAACTCAACATCTCATAGTCAGTTATCCAGTGTTCCAGTTCCAGAGGACATTCCAGTAGATATCACTGTTCCTGAGAAGATTCCCAAAACTCCTGAAAGAGATTGTTCACCAATGATTGTTCCTGTTGCTAAACCCAGTTATAATTGCTATATCAGTAAATCAGGTCACATTTACAGACGACATTCCAGATACACAGCAACTTGGACATGAATGTTGTGTTTATTTATTAATGTCTGTATAATTGCATGTCTTTTTCAAATGTGATTTTATTGTGGGCAATTCACTAAAGAGGGAGGATGTAGATCAGTATGTATGTATGTGTTCCTTTAAAAAATTTCCATGGGCTTGCACATGTGTATAAATACTGAGCATGTGTGAGCCACATTGCCATTTTGTAGAGAGCTGTTCAGATGTGAGCATGCATGTATGTAATGGTCTGTCAGTTAATCAGTTTGTTTATATTTTATGTTACTGCTATCCATCCAGATGTGTTTCTATATATAATAAAGCATATAAACTAACTACCCTGCTTGTTTGTCTTGAATCATAACATAGGACGAGCGACAGACTCCAAATTCTTATTCAATTCTCCTTCCGCAGAGTCTGCTACCTTTTCAGTTTCTGCAGACAAAGCATTGAAGATGCTACCTTCCATTTCCCAGCTCCTCTCAGATAAATAGAACAAGGTCATGGACAGAATAGGAAAAAAGGGTTATACTTCAGCAACTAATCTTGTCTTCAGGGCCATTAACTATTAGACCCGTATAGCTAAGTATTCTTTGGCTCTTCTTATAGACTATGGCAAACTATTGTCTGACCTTTCTGACTCTCCCACTAAGGTTAAGCTTTCCTCCATCTTCAACTCCTCAGTTCAGGTTACATGTCACTCCATAAAGAGTAGTGATAATGTTGTTGAGGCACCAGCTACAGTGGCTGCAACAGGATCAGTCATGAGGAGGTATTCCTGGCTCAGGCTCCAACCTTTGCCTGATGACATTATGGCAAAAAGTCATGGATGCCCTTCTGGACAACAAGGCCTAGTTTTGTACCTCAGCTGCAGAATATTTCACATCTCTTCAGAAGAAGAGCAAGGAGCTGCAACACCTGAAGCATATCTTTGTTTCTCTGGTGCCCATGTTACACAGAAACTACCCTACCAAGACCACCTTTGTTAGAAAGTCTATAAGACCACAATCCTCTAAGAGCAAGAGGTATTCCAGGAAACAATTTGCCTCTAAATCTTCATCCTCCACTCCCACACAGAAACAGCTCTTTCAGGCCAAGCCAGGTAGCCTGTGGCTACCTGCCCCCTGAGCCATCAACCCCCTGTCTCTCCTTCTCTCTCCTTGCTTGGAAACAGAAAACCCAGGATTCTTGGGTCCTGTCCATCATCCTGCAGGGATACTTTATGGTGTGGAAGACTCCTCCCCCTTTTAGGGGTATTCCACAACCTCCAAAGGAACAATTAGAACACCTTTCCCCAAATCAATTCCAACCTCCTCTCTCTGGCATTATTCAGGTGATGCCACCCTTTAAACTAGAAAAAGGGTTCATCTACTCCAGAATGTTCTTGATACCCTGGAAGGATGGCCCTTGGAGACCTATTCTAGACCTTTCCCATCTAAATATCTTTCTGAAAGTTCCCACCTTTCATATGTTAACCTTACCTACCCTTCTTCCTCTTAGCCTACCCCAGTCCTTCACAGTGTCACTCGACATCAAGGATGCCTATCTTTATATTCCCATTTATCTATGGTTCAGGAAGTTTCTTCGCTTTGCTATTGCTTCATCTCATTTTCAGTTCTGCGCCTTGCTCTTTGGGTTGCCTATGGCTCTATGGCTCAGAGGGTGTTTACAAAGTGCTTAGCTCCTGTCATAGCTTTCTACAGGTTAAGGGGCATACAGATCTTTCTATACCTAGATGACTTTCTCCTCCAGGCTCAGACACCAGACATCCTTTAGGAGAACCTTGCCACCACAATGTCACTATTAGAGAGGCTAGGATTCCTTACCCACAGAAATACTGCAAACATAAAAATTTTGCAAGATAGAGTAATAACATTTACTGTGGTGTATAGCATAGTTTAGGTAAAGGTCACCTCTGACAAGGTGTTTATGCCCATTACTACGCAAGAGAGGAGGGAGAAGAAAAGACAGTAACATGAAAAAAGGAATACTTGAACAACAAATTAAATTTTCAAGCTATAAATAAATAACCACAGGAGCAAAACAAAGTTAGTATATACAATGTAATAAGGTTATATGTAATTTAGATAAGGAAGGCAAACAGGAAATGTTATGAAGGTAGTCAAAAGAGATAAAGGAAGCAGGTCTGCAGGCATTGTGGGTAAACACAGAAGAGGAAAGGGATGTTAGAAAATAGGAGAGAGTATAGTTTGGGAGAAGCAGTGAAGGAGGGTAGAAAAAGGGGACTGAGAAGGTACAGTCAGGAATGGAGCATGAG
Organism: Protopterus annectens; assembly: GCF_019279795.1. Classification (NCBI taxonomy): domain Eukaryota; kingdom Metazoa; phylum Chordata; order Ceratodontiformes; family Protopteridae; genus Protopterus; species Protopterus annectens. Next base: position 1,384,067,053 of record NC_056735.1, on the reverse strand, counting down.
CAGAACCAGGACTTGCTCACGTATTCTTTTAAAGACTATCTGAACACAGATAGGTTAGAGATACATCTAATAGTTAGAGGAAGGAATTCCAACCTTGTGAAACTGTATGTGAGTACAAGCTTTGACCAGGGGAGTAGAAGGATTTAAGTATGTTGAGAAGTTGTTTATCATCATATCTGAGAGTTCTATTAGGTGTGTATAGTTTGATTAATGTATTAAGAACTGAACAAGCTGAGGGTTTGTAAATTATATTGTGCACTGTTATAAGCTGTAGGTAAATAAGATGTATGGGAAGTTTGAGCCAATGAAGGATGTGTAGAGACTTATGGTGTTGTAGGGTGAATTTGCACTGGTGGTGAACTTGTAGCACATTTCAGGTTTAATTTTTAGGGAAGATTGTAATTTAGTCAGACTAGGGGCACCATAGCAACAGTGGGTAGAAGGGAGGAGTTGGCTAGGGTCACTTTGGTTGGGTATTCAGGAATAGTTTGTTTCTGTACAGCATACCAAGTTTCTGGTCTTTTTTTTATTTGGTATGGGGGACCAGTTCTATTTCTGTGTTGCTGAAGGAATAAATCTTGAATCTAATAACTTTGTTTTTTGGAGGTTGAGCAAGAGTTAAGCATTAAGCCATGTTTCAATAAACATGAAAGCTTGTTGGGTTATATGATGCACATGGATTGAGATCTTAACTGGGAGATAATAGGGGAGTCATCTGCATATTGAACAAATGTGCCTTGACAAGTGGAAATATACAAGTTGTTGATGAAAATATTGAAGAGTAATGGGTCAAGGACAGATCCTTGTGGGGCACCGTCTGTAGTGAGATGTGACATAGTGGCTTTCTATTTTACTGCCTGATGTATTTTGCTTAGGTAGCAGGAAAACCATTGAATTAATGGTGGTGATAGACCAATGGTGGAAAGTTGTTTGAGAAGTCCAGGCGAGACCACTTCAAAAGCTTTTGATAGATCGAGAAAAATTACTAATTAACATTGGTTTATAATAACTTATATGACAATGAATTAATATTTTGAGAAATTCTAGCCAGTTTATTAATAAATTAATGGTAAATTAGTGCAATACAAATGGGAATTGCAAACTGAAGTGAGAAAAAGCAGGATTGTTGCATATTTAGATAGTCAGGAAACGAAATTGATTGAAGTAAGGAAGTGAGTGAAAAGTGAGAGTAAGGAAGTGTAAGGTATGAAAAGATACTTGTTCATATTTAACAATATAGTTTATCTTTGGGGTGACAAGAGCAAGAACAGAGACAGACTTTGGGTAGGAATTCTTTCAGGGGTTGGGAGGGTGGCGTAATGGTTAAGGTGTTTGCCTTACAAACACAAGGTGCATGGTTTGAGTCTCAAAAGGGATAACTGGCTAAGCTTAAAATGGCTCACAAGGGCAGTTAGCTTAGTACTAATCTATGAACCTCTATCTAATGATTTTAAATAACTGGGGGCAGAATATTGACCTGATGGATATAGGTAAGGAGTTCCAGACCTCAGCAACATTGTGTGACCATGCCCAGCAGATTGTTGAAACAGAGGAGTTTTTGACATTCAGTTATAATAACCTATTGAGAACACAGTTGTGTAGAACTGTATTAAGTACCGGACAAGCAGCTGGATGGTGGATAATTTTACAGGTGGTAAGAAGCTGTGTGTATGTTAACTGATGGGGTAGTTCAAACCAATTTAGGCTTTTTAGTACTATACAGTGCTGAGTTCTGAAAGGGGTATTTGCTGCAAAATTAGCCACTTGATTATAGCATTGTTCAAGTTTTGATGTCTGTGATGCCTAGGGATTATTAAGGATGGGTCACCATAAAGTCGTGAGGCGAGGAAGTAAGGAGTAAAAAGTGCAGTTGTAGTTGTTTGATGAGACAGTTTTTGGCTCTATAAGCATACTTAGATTTTGGTGAGTTTGTAAAGCAGTTTTGTATATACAGGTCAAATTTTAGTTTACCATCTACTATCATTCCTAATAATTTGCTATGAGAAGTGATTTTAGTGGTTGTATTAGGAAGAGAGAAGACCTTAAATGTGTTTTTTTCCCATGAGAAAGAGATTTGTGGAAAAAAAAATATTTTTTGAGAGGGAGGAGTGTTTCACCTAAGTCGTTAGTTATGAAACCATGTTTCAGTGGCTGTTAAAGCTTTCTGGGTATTTTTTTGAATTTGTGCCAGGTTGTGTGATGTGCTTATAAGTGTGGAGTCATCTGGATATTGTACTTGAGAGGCCTGTTGTGTTGATGTGCGGAGGATGACAGTGAGAATGTTAAAGGGGATGAGACCAGGGATAGAGCTTGTGCTACATCAGTGGTGACTGAGAAATGTGGAGAGAGGGTGATGTGTCATTTTACTGACTGATACCTATTGGACAATTAGATTTCGAACAATAGAAGACTGCGGCTGAGATAGACTTAGTAAGGGCATCTGAAGTACACACTTGCTGTGACAAACTGTGTCAAAGGTTTTTGGCAAGTCTAGAAATAAGGAGGACACTAGCTTGCTGTTATTTCTAGCTTTTTTGACAGTATATTCACACCACAGTACTTTCATGAATCTGGCAGTTTGCCTTATAGTGTATCTTTAAACATATATTCCAACAATCCACATTGGAAATTTGATTTTTAAAACAGAAGACATATATCTATAGTTATATATCCATGTATCTATTTCTATGTATATAGATAGATAAAGATATATATATATATTTGGTTATTTTGTCAAACAGGAAATTTTATTTTCCTTTTGGTTACCAGGTAGCATCATCCCTAAAGTGGCAATTAGGAAATGTCACTTTTACCCACGATTCTAAAATCTGATATCAACTTTCGAACTATAGAAGACTGTCGCTGAGATTAACTTAGTAAGGGCATCTGAAGTACACATTTGCTGAGACAAACAGTGTCAAAGATTCAAAACAGTCAAAACTCCCTGGACCAGATAGTCAATACACCAACTAGGGAGCAACCATACTGGATATGGTCCTCACTAATATGGAAGACTGCTGCACACCCCCCTACTGTAATGCCTTCCCTGGTAAGGTCAGACCACAAAATGGTCTACTTTGAAGTAAATATAAAACCTGGACCTCCAGCTAAACCTGGAATAATCACAAACTATGCTAAGGTTAACCTCCAGCTATTAAGTGACAACCTGGCAAACTTTCAAGCCCCCATAAACCCTGAGAACACTTCTGCCTATGCAGAACTGTTCACAGAAACCCTGTGTAAGCATGTTAATAGCTGCATAGAGGCAGCTGTACCCACCAAGAAGAAGTACAGAACGAACTCAAAAAATAAGCCACCCTGGTGGAATCATAAATTCAATAGGCTGTATAACAGGAGTAAGAAAATCATGGCGAAAATTAGGAGATGCAGCACCTAGCAGGATAAAAGCACTCTCAAACTAAAAAAAAAAAACAACTCAGAGGACAAATAAAGTCTACCAAAGCCAAATATGAAGTAAGTTTGGCCTTCCAGGCTAAGGGCAACCACAAAGCCTTCTTCATCTATGCCCGCAACCCCAAAGGAAATACACAGTTGTGTGCAGAGCTCATTGTAAATGAAGCCACTTATACTGAGCTAGAAGATAAAGCAAACTTCCTGGCTGATAAATTCAGCTCCAACTTTTCTCCTCTCTCCCCCTCAACCTTCCCTCAGAAAATAACAAATATAACTCCCCTCTACTATCACTAGGAACAGGTCCTTAATGCTCTCTCTAAGACCAAAAAACACTGCATCGATGGCCCCAGACTACATCCCAAAATGCCTTCTAAATAGCATGAAACATGACCTATCAGGGCCTCTGGAATTACTATTTAACTGTAGCAATAGGCTTCATGCCTCATGAATGAAGAAAGGCAACAGTCATCCCTCTGCACAAAGGTGGGCCATCTACAGACCCTGGAAACTACAGACCCATAAGTCTCACTAGTTTTATATATAAAGCCATGGAAAGAATTATCAAGAAGATGATCAATATTGATATATAATAAACCTCCAGACACTGGACCCAACCCAGTTTGGTTTCATCAAGGGCAGATCATGCCTACTCAACCTGGTGGACTTCTTTGAGAAGGTCACCAAAGCAATGGATGAGGGCAAAATCGTTCACACTACCTACCTTGACCTGGCCAAGGCATTTGACACAATACCCCACTCTGGCATTGTTGACAAACTCAAGAGGGTAGGTACAAATCCGTATGTTACCCAGTGGAGAAGCCAACTGGCTCACAGACAGGACCCATGAAGTTAGAATTGAGGAGTCCACTTCTACAAAGAGGCCAGTCACAAGTGGAGTCCCTCAGGGATTAGTCCTTGGACCGGTCCTTTTTGGCATTTACTTCTCTGAAGTCAAGGCCAATGTCAGTGGTCTCTGGCTGACTAAATTTGCAGATGATTGCAAATTAGGAGCTGTCATTTAATTTCCCAGGAGGGGCTGACACAGACAAACAACTAGTGCCAGAGCCATGAACTAAAATTAAATGCCAAGAAATGCATAATACTATCCTTTGGGAAGTCATCCATCCCTGTTAACTATCATATTGACAACACACCCATTAGAGTTTACCCAGTAGTCAGGGACTTAGGGACACACACACAGATAGTTATCTAGCCTTTGATGATCACGTGTCTACAGTGGTGAGGAAATCATTCCATGTTGCGCAACGTATAAATAAAGGTATGGCATCCAAGTCCAACAAAGTCATTGTTCTACTGTATTCCGCATTCATCAGACCTATCATTGAGTACAATGCCCCCTTTGGTATGTACCTAAACAGGCATATCCAACAATTGGACTGTGCACAGAGGTTCCTCACAAGGAATACAGGGGTAAGTAATATGTCCTATGAAGACCACCTCAAGCCCCTATCCCTGTATTCTGTCTCCTACAAACTTTTGAGGGGATATCTATGCCTAGCATACAGGGTATTGTCAGACCCCACTCTGATGGACCTCCTGCATATCCACAAAACAAAAAGCACTAACATTACCTGTTCTAAAGACTTAAACCTTGCCTGTGATATGTATAGGACCTGCTGGAGAGATAGGTATGTATCCCAGAGATTACCCCACCTATGGAACAGGTTCCCCATCCATGTGAATCAGAATTCCTCCCTAACCCAATTCAAGTGCAAGTTGGACAATTGGATGGGAAACTGGAAATTCATTCCTGGTTTGGCACCCATGTCTCTAATGGACATAGGTAACCTGTAAATGTTTCTTATTCCAGGCCCATGCTTACACTTATCAAGGGTATCAGAACTTGTCAGAGTTGGGATGCATGGCTAGGCTTAAAAAGACCCTTGTGGTCGTTAGCCTAGTAACCACCTATGAACCTATGACAGGTCTAGAAATAAGGAGGACACTAGCTTGCTGTTATTTCTAGCTTTTTTGACAGTATATACACACCACAGTAGTTTCACGAATCTGGCTCTTTGCCTTATAGTGTTTCTTTAAACATATATTCCAACTATCTACAGTGGAAATTTGTTGTTTCATACAGAAGACGTATATCTATATGCATTTATCTAAAGTATACTTGGTTATTTTGTCATCCAGGGAATTTTATTTTCCTTTTGGTTACCAGGTAGCATTATCCCTAAAGTGGCAATTAGGGAAATGTCACTTTTACCCACTGTTCTGAAATCTCAGAGGTAGTACGTATGTGTGTGTGTGTGTGTGTGTGTGTGTGTGTGTGTGTGTATACACACACACACACACACACACACACACACACACACACACACACACACGCACGCACACACACACACACACACACACACACACACACACACACACACACACACACACACACACACACAAACACACATGCACAGAGAGAGGGAGAAGAGAGATATGCTGATAAAGATATATAACTGCTGATTGTGTCAGTCTTCTGGTCCCCATGGTTGGTGTAAGGGGCTTTCTCCCTGTAAAAAAACACTTGTTTCTGTAGCAGTAACTGCTGCAAGGAAATACATGCCATTTTCTCCCACAGCAGTTAAAGCAGATGCATTTTATATCCTAAACCAATTATCAAAGAAATTTACAGTTTTTTTGCAAATACCATTAACAACATGTGCACTGCATACCATCACAAAGATCAACAATGTAGGTTCTTTTGTAACTGAAGCACTGCACAATACTTAGAACCAGTTTTACCACAATAAGCTTAGACTATACAAAGCAATCATGATTGCCACAGTGTACATCTAACCTCCAGCACCTTGTCAACTAAAGGAGCAATGCTTGGAAGGTCTGGAAGCAAATACTGTCCTCATCTGCCCATGACACTTACATTACATTGCATAACCAAGGCAAAAAAGCAATAAAGCATACCAAAGTCTTGTAGTTACACAACACCAAACTTCTACTTTCTCCAGTTACACTCAGTTCTGGAAGGAGTGTAACACCTGAGCAGTCTTACTGTCTCACAGCACATATGTCAATCAGTTCACCATTCAGATTTGGCAGCTGATTTTACCAATGCATGTCCACCTCCCTTGCTACCAACTTCATCACCCCATGAACTCTAAGTACCTCTGTTCTCCCTCAAAAAAGTCTCTCAAAAAGAAACAAATGAATACAGCTATTAACTAATGATGGCCCACCAAACTCTGATGGTTTCTACTTGTGTTTCATCAAACATTATGGAGATCTTATTTCACCACAAATATACATAATTTAATCTGGCACTGGCACAACAAACCTTCCACAGTATCTGAAAAAAATAGATGCCGCCATTCTTAGATGTACCAACCCCTAGGTAAGCTAAATCAAAAAATGGTCTGCAGTCAGTTAGCCACCTTCTTCTACCAATAGAATATTCTCCTCTCCCATTAGCTAGACTTCATTAAAAATAGAAACATCCAAACTGCTGTACATATACTCAACAATACTCTACTCACTAATAAAAGTACATCTTACTGGTGCCTTATTTATTGATCTATCCAAAACCTTTGAGTAGGTTAAATTTACCTCTCCCGCTTAACTCTTCCTCATACTCTAGCATTGGTCCCTCCAACCTAAAATGGTTATCCAGCTACCTGTCACACAGAACCTTCTCAGTAAGCTGTCCCAACTCCCTATCCCCATACTAATATATCACTATATCACAATGTTATTGTGTTTGCAGATGACATTGCCATACAAATTTCTTAACCAACTATGGCACCATGCTGTAGGAACAGCAAAACACACTCCAAAAATTGCAACCATGGTTGAAGCTGAATAAACAACCTCCCCCAATCTACAACCTCTAAAATGGGTTCTCACTTTCAAGTACCTAGATATCATTTTTGTTCCCAGTCTAGCTATGGCACATCATATTGTTAATCTGAAAACAAAAGTAAACCCTACTCTATTTAGCTTTCATAAAAAAATCTGGCAGCTGCATACCACTGAAAGAAGGGCAGCTATTGGTAAGAATACCCTCCAGCTCCAACTAGAATATGCCCCACCATTACTTCAATCCATCCATTCACAAGCCCTTTTCCAATTTTTTCACATGGGGTTGGGGTGTCACTTGAATAGAATAAATATCTAAAGCCAAGGTGTACACCAACAGGTGGCTAGCCCTGATGTGCTAGTTCATCCACACCACATACTCCCACTCAAAGTCACATCTATGGTCAATTTAGAGTATCCAGTCCACCTACTGCATGTCTTTGGAATGTGAGAGGAAAATGGAGCACCTGGAGGAAACCCATGTGAAGATAGGAGAGGACATGCAGACTCCGCACAGAAAGCACCCCAGCTGCAAATCAAACTGGAAACATCTTGTTGTGAGGTGACACTATCTGCTGTGCCACTGTCAATATGCCTCTTTCGAAAACACAAATTAACGAGAACGCCGCCCAAACAAAATTTGTAGGTTGATTCTCTTATCTCTTAATAATGAGTACCACTGTATTACACTCAAGAAATCATGGAAAGCAATTCTGTCAGTCATAAATTATCAAAAAACAAAGTTCTGCTGATTACACATTGTTTTAAAAACATAATAACTGAACTGCTCAAATGCAGTTCAAAAGTAAGGTATCATATAGTTTTAAGTGTTTATTCAGGTAAAGCAAACCACTCTGTACACTACACACCCCTGGTACTACCTATCTACCTGAAATACTTCTCCCCCTCTCTCTTTCTATATATATAAACTCAGCGACTGCATAATTCTTATTGGGTGAAAATGCCACTAAATTTCCAATCTGACTAACTTGTATTTTGACCAAAATTACTGTATTTTGACGATGCATATTTAATTGACAAAAAATAAAATTACAAATTGCCAAAAAGAAATAACAACTCTGAATAAAAACAAGTTGTTGCAAGAGGGCAGATCCACCCCTCCCCCCCCCGCATCCTATTGCTTTGCAAGTGTTCCAACTCTTGAGATGGCACAATATGGAGTAAAGGGCATATTTCCCAACAACAGTATTACAGCAATCTCACACCACCAACTTCAACAAAATAGAGTTGACAGAACTGGTGTCAATTAAATAGTGGGTTACCAGTTTACATAAACCCCTGCCTGTGTGTGTGCAAGATATGCCTCAAAACAAAGACACTTCAGCCAACATAAATAATACATGAAGGAATAGGTTCCAAATAGGAAATTGTAATTTATATGCTAGCTAATTACTTACAGTTAGTAGAATGCAAATTACAGTATCTACATTAGGTTGGTCATTTTAGTAAAAAAAATTATTAGTTGCCAGTTAGATATAAGAATATGCTAATCGCAGTATCACTAGGACAGCATGAAAGCAGTCATTTATAAAATATGTTATAATAGCATTCTAAACATGATTTGACACTAATTTGCAAGAAAACCACAATTATGTGAAAAACAAACCAAAATTATTAGGCAAAAATGTGGACATTCTGCAAAAAGCTGTTCAGATGAGAGTGATCACCACACCTCACGCTTCCCTGACAGTACTGCTTTTCAGTAATCACTAGGCTTATACTTTATGCGGTCTACATTGTGGTCAGAACAAGAAAAAAAAAAGAGAGAGAGAGAGAGAGAGAAAGCAGTATTCGTACATCCAGAACCCTTGCTGTGAAGGGTTAAAGAAAAATAATAGAGAAGAATGTATGCACGGACATGCACAGCACAGGTTTGGAAGGCAGGACTGAGTATATGTAACATGTGCTACCAGTTAGGTATGAGTGGGATCATCTGCAAATGCACGGACAATTACACATTAAAAAAAAGAAAGAGAGAGAAACATTGGTAGAGGTCATAACTCTTGCTGGGAAGGGATAAAAAAGGAAAAAAGAAGAATTTATGTACGGATGTGCACAGCACAGGTATGGAAGGCAGGACTGAGTATGTGTAACGTTTGCTGGCTGTTCGTCTGCAAAAGCATGAACAATTTACACATTAAACAATAAAAAACAAACTATACGTATTTATATATTTTAAATGTCTACATGTATATACATATATTGCCCAACAGAAGACTACTGCAATAAGGAAAAAATATATATAGCAAAGCTAGAAATGCTGTTTCTTTCAACATGCATGCATGTTTTGCCCCTTGCAGCTGTAGAATGAAGAATGGAAATACTGTGCTAAATGTTACAACAAGCAAATAGCAGGAACTAGCTAATAAACCTCTTTTGCACATAAATTGAAATAAAATAAAAATTACAAACAAATGACTACATTAATAGTTAGCTCCAACAACAGCACAGAAACAAAAAGGTAATAAGTAGGCAGTGGGCACTGTATGAAGCAGAGAACCCACATTCTGTGTCTCAGTGTAGACGGAACAAAGGGAGGATTGGAATACGGGTTTGCACGCCTATTTCAAGAAACTTTATGCCATGGGTGGGATTGTTAGAACGTCATGAGTGATGTCACAAAAAGGGAGGTCATTACCTCAGTGAGTGACAGTGTTTCAGCTTCGGCCCGAGGCAGATATGCCATTCTACAAATGAGCTAGGGTGTTCTATTTTACCCATGCCTTAATTTTGCTAACACATAGAAGCAGCATAAAAATTATAATAAAAAAATCACAGCAATGACCAAAAATTGCTCTTAACAATCCAGGGTATAACTCCTAGAACTTAGGCTCATGAAAATGGAACTTCATTATTTAATAACCGGCCTACTGAAGGCTTCAAATTGGCCTACTTTAAATAAGCGTAAGTAAGGTGTAAACCTGATTTATAAAAAGGTGTTAAAAATACATATTTATGAGGTGTTGCCTGCAGTCCCTGAACTGCATCATGTCAACGTAGCCTGGGGAGCGTCTACATTTGCAATATTATGGCCAGCATCAGCAAGGGAGCGTGTTAAATGTTACAAAAATACCATCTGCTTTTCTGCATCGCCCTGCATGCCAAAGTCAACACTCACATTGCAACAATAGCTCTGGAGACGCAGAGCAGATAGCACTCTATGTTTTCAATAAGTGGTAAATTATATTTTAAGCTGCTATCTGCCTGAACTTTTCTGCTGAAATGTACACTGGAATAATGAATGCATTGCAGTGAAGCAATGTTCTTTGAGAACAGTGCATTAAAGGAAAACAAATATTTAGAGACTAGTAAAAGATCCTGAATTTTCACTGATCTGTTCCACAGCAGCTATAACCATTGAATGATAGACAGCAAAGAAAGAAGAATAACGCATTTTGTACCTAAAAATCAAAGACGGTTATTAATGCTGGCCTTTTCCTTTGACTGTATGACTGTTCTTTGGTATCTGACTTTTTGAAGTTGAAGTGCTTACTAAAAGTTATCAAGTATGACAGAACAAGTATCATGTATTTATTAAACATAACTAACACGCAGCTCTTGTCTGTCAGTGTTTCTAAGAAAAGGAAAATATGAAACATGGAAAACAGTGCAAAAGTTCTTCTGAAACACTTAGAGTAATTGCATCTTCATTCTAGACTACTGCAGTTCTCCTGCCAAACAAGCAGCCTTTCACAGAATGATTGGCTGACATGGAAAGCTTACAGCCTGCTGCTAGTTCTTCATTTCCTAATAGATCTTAGTATTAGTAAAGTTATCCAGAAATAAAATCCTTATTTAAAGATGCTCACTTGGCACCAAGTACTGCTGCCACAAGGTAGAAAGCCAGCAATATAATATCTTTCAGCACCTACCATCCAATATGCTTTAATATGACTAGTTTTCTCTGGCTTGGGATGGTTCTATAGATATTCCAATTCCAAAATTGCTAAGAAGGCATTGCTCAGGATCCTACAAACTAGACTCCATCAATATACAGACTGAGAAATGCCGGATGTAGAGGCTGTCTAGAAGGGGCAGAGGCACCCAGGTCAAATTGTCAACACCCACTGAATAACAAAGAAAGCAAGGGAGTTCCAAAAATATACATTGTATATTGACTTCTCTAAAGCCTTTCACTATGTGAATCACAACAAACTGTGTAATGTTCCTAGAGAAAAGGAGGTATTGGGTCACCTTATCTACATTCTGAGGAATCTCAATGCAAAATAAAATGTTAACAGTAAAATCCAAATATGAAATAATGACTAATTCAACACTGGAAAAAGACCATACGTAGGAGGTTACTAAGCTAATGGCAATAGATCCCTTACAAGCTAAGCCATGTTATACCTTAGTTACCCCTAAATGACTTTAGTCTGATGGCATTATTTGCCAAGTGAGTCTGAGGTTATCACTGACTATCCCTGTCCATGAGGGACATGGGTGCAACTCCCTGGGGTGAAATTGCAGTTTCTCTTCCAACTGTCCAGGTTGTACTTGGGAGATGGTCAGTGAGGAGCTCTGCTTAATGTGAATTAGTAGCCTATTCCAAAGGAGTGGCAATCTCTGTGAGCTATATCTGTCTGTCCAGCATGTTCTGTTGATGTTATAGGCATGGTTAAGATCCCTGGAGTGAGTGACTTTAGTCCCATTTGATTTGCGGATGTGGAGCACTTCCATTAGGGCAGGGTCAGAGACTGCCTTGTAGACTAGGCAAAAGTCACCTCTCAGTAGCCTATAAGATACAGAGTACAGTGACAGGGCCTTCAGTCTATCAACATAAGACTCGGATTGGAGGCCCTGGATATTCCTTGTGAGGAAACCCCTGTGGTCTCTCCAGCTGTTGCAGGTGTCTGGTGAGGTACATAAAAAGGGGGCATTGTACTCTATTACTGATCTAATGAGGGTCAAATACAATGAAGTTATAAAATCCTTAGAAGTGGATGGGATGCCCTTACTTACGGGATGCAAAATGTAGAGGGTTTTCCTTATCACTGTGGAAACATGGTGATCGAAGATGAGATTACTATCAACCTGTGTTCCTAAGTCCCACATCACTGAGTTTGAACTTAGGGGGTGCTGTCAATACAGTAATTAGCAGGGAATTCCTCTTTGCCAAAGGGGATAATACTGCATTTTTTTGCTTTTAGTTTTAGTCTGTGACTTTGACACCAATCGGTTGTGTTAGCCCCGTCTGTAAAATGTTTACATTGTTAGGGGACTCAATGACTGCAATCAATTTGCAGTCATCAACAAACATGGGAAGCCACAGGCTGCCTACTTTAGCTCGGACTTTAGAAAAATAGATTCCAAACAGTAACAGCCCAGTACACATTCTTGTGGTGCGCCACTGGTAACTGATCTACTGGAAGAGGTGGAGTCCCCGACTTTGACAGTGTGTGTTATGTCAGTGAGCCAGTTGGCTACCCATCCAGTGATGTAAGGGTTTATCCTCAGCTGGGAGAGTTTTCAATGATACTTGAGTGAAGAATTGTATCAAAAGCCTTGGCTAGGTCAAGATAGGTGGTATGTACTGTCTTACCTTCGTCCAGGGCATTGGTGACATTTTCAGAGACGTCTACCAGATTTAACAGGCATAATCTACCCTTGACAAAGCCAAATTGAGTTGGGTCAAGAGTTTGAAGGTCATCTATGTCCTAGTTGATAATGTCCATGATGATTCTTTCCATGGTCTTGCAGATGTGACTGGTTAGACTTATGGGTCTATAGTTCCCAGGGTCGGTTGATGGGGCCCCTTTGTGCAAGGGGATTACTGTTGCTGTTCTCTACACTGCTGGAATATAGCCAATTCTCAGGTTGTTGTTAAAGAGAGCACCAAGTGGTTCTGCTAGGTCTTGTTTTAGATTGCTAAGTAAGCAGCTTGGTAAGTTATCTGGTCCTATTGAGGCCATGTTTTTGGCCTTGGTGATTGCAGATATGACCTGCTCTCCAGAGATACTAGGTAGGAAACTAATGTCAGGAATGCTTTGAATATGGCAGGAAAGGACAGGGGAGTGAAGTTGGTGCCAAATCTTTCAACTAGCAGTTTGGCAACTTCCTCAGGTACAGTATCAGTGGTACCATCCACTACTAGTTCGGCACATAGCTAGGCATTCCCTTTTAGATTTCTGGCATAACTGAAGAATGCCTTATGGTTGTCTTTAGCTATGGATGCTATTTTGGCTTTGTAATTAGCTTTAGAGGACTTTACAAGATATCTGATTTGCTTGGAGGAGAGATTTTTTTTCCTCTGCTGAGTCAGTTCCCTTTTGCTCCTAGACATCAGTTTCTTCCTCTTGTTATATAACCTGTTTGTACTTGAGGTCCACCATGACGGCTTGTTTTTTTGGAAGGACCTGATTTTGGTCTGATCAGGTACAGCTGAGTCTATACAGTTTTTCAGGTGTTTATACAGGGCATTTGTGTGTACCTCTGCATAGGAGTCATTGTCAACTGCATTTGCAGGGGGTTTGAAACTTTTTATACTATCAGTTAGTAGGCCGTAGTTAGCTTTGGAAAATGTTTTTAGTTTTTTTTGCTCCTGTGGGGATGTCAGGTCTGATAATTACTTTAAACGCAACTGATTTATGGTCTGACCTTACCAGGGAGGGTGCCATATGGCGGTGGGTGCAGTGACTCCCCATGTTGGTGAGTACTAAGTCCAGTATATTTGAACCCCTTGTGCAGGTGCAGACTTTCTGTTCCAGGGCATTTGTACTGACAAATTCCAGGAACCTCTGGGTGATCATGCTTGTGCTCGTGTATGTCACCCAGTCGATGGAAGGACAGTTGAAATCTCCTATGACTAACGTGTCTAGCTGTATGGTGAAGGACTCTAGTAGGTCCAAGTAGGTGGTATGTTTCTCTTGGCTCATGGTGAGGGACCTATAGCTAACAATGATGTAGTAGGTTATTTTGCCTATAGTTAGTGGGACCTGGAGTATCTCAAGACAGTCATACTGCTTAATCAATCTCAAGGTGCATTTAGCTTTAATGAAGATGGACACCTCCACCTCTGTGTTTTTCATGCACATTCTCATTTTGATGTCTGAACACATAGAAGGCATTGTAGCCTTGCATGGCTGGGGTGCTCTCCACAGCCTTGAGCCATGCCTCAGTGACTGCACAGATGTCAGCATCTTCCAGGGTGAGGAGTGCTTCCAGGGAGTGCAGTTTCCTGTTTAGGCTTCTATCATTAAGCAGCATAACCTTGAGTTTATCGCGAGTAGAATTTGTTACATAGGTAATTCTGTCTTTTTTATATTGCCTAAAAATGCACTATGGAGGAGGCAAGAGCTTTTGCCAGTTTCTGAAAGCCTAGAGGAGACTGATGCAGACCATCTCTGGCAAAGCAGTGCGGTCTGTCGACCATGTCCTCCAAGGCTGACAGATGCTGGATCCCTCTGAACTGACACCAAAATCTAAGCAAATTGTTGAAGTCTATCATTTTTTGTTTATATTGTGGCATCATCCTAGGTGAAGGGAGAATGCTGCTTAGGGCTAGGGTCATACCTGCCTGGGACACATAATCTGAGAGTTCAGTCATGTCTCTCTCTTCATATAGTCCAGAGAGGTGCATCTCAAGTCATTTACCTCAACATGGACTACAACAGTCATAACAGTACTTGTTGAGTGACTTGAGTGCATGAATGATTTGGTGGATCCTGGAACCTGACAAACAGCTGACTCTGACCTTCTCCTTGTTCAGCCTAGTGAGGGGGATATCTGTGTGTCTCACTATCGAGTCGGCTATGTCCAATACATTTGGTTTTGAGGTGTTTTGCCTTGAGGCTTATTTGCTGAGACACTGGTAAGTGTGTTGTTATGTGTAGTGATGTCTATACGTGTTGCAGTGTGTGCAGGTGATTTGCGCTTGGAAGGTGTCTAAACTTTTTGGTAGACTTCTAGTGAGTACCTCAGAGTATGTGGGTTTATGTGTTGTGTCCTTATCTTGTGTGAGAGGCAAAGTATGTGAGCTGACAACCTGTCTGATGTCTTGTTTTTTGTTACATGAGAGGATTGTTTCCAAATTCATGGTGTAATTACATTTCTCACAAACCGTATTTGTTTGTTTTAGGAGTAAGTGGTTGTCAGTGTATATATGAGGTAATCACTGCATTGCCTCAGGATGTCCATGTCAACCAGGCTGGCCAGAGAAATGGTGGGAAACTGACTATCCATTATGGCAGGTTTATACCATAGTACTATGGGTCTATATTAGATCATCAAAGTGTTAATACTTCAAATGGTCTAATATCAAACCGAAAACAGTGAACTCTGAAAATAGCGAAGCTGCAGATAACCAAATTTTTTCCTAGAGAAAGAATTTGGTTGCCCGTTTCTGTCGCTTCACTATTTTCTGCACTGTGGTGGAAAGTTACAGGTTGGGTTCAGGTAAGTGTGCGATTATGTGGTCATTAGGGTTAGGGCGGGGTATGTAAGTTAGGGTTAAGACGCGGGTGCGGTGAATGTACGATAGTGATAGACTTTAGGGTTAGGGCGGGGTATGTAAGTTAGGGTTAGGGCGTAGGTGAGGTGAGTGTGCGATAGTGATAGACTTTAGGGTTAGGGTGGGGTATGTGAGTTTGGGTTAGGGCATGGGTGAGTGTGCGATAGTGATAGACTTTAGGGTTAGGGCTGGGTATGTGAGCTAGGGTTAGGGCACGGGAGAGGTGAGTGTGTGATAGTGACCGACCTTAGGGTTAGGGTTTGGGTTAAGGATAGTAGATAGATAGTACTGTATGTACAGTTTAGTGTAGGGTTAGATGTAGGATTTTAAGTGTATGTGTGTGGATTGCTGTTTTTTTGGTGTGCTTGGGTTGTGTGTTTCTCAGAACAGTGATTTTTTCCCAGGGGAAAAAATTTGCTGTTCTGAGCTTTCGTTTTAGATTTCATGGTTAGAAGTTCAAGGTTGTTGTATTCGATGATGTGCTGTTTCGTTGAACTGATATAGACCCTAGTACTATTATAGGGTGGGTAACTTAAATCAGGAATAACAGAGGGCCTATTATGTTGAAGGTTGGGGTGAAAAGCTGTGGTAACTCTGCTCAGTGTACAGCTGAGTTGCCCACAGAGCAACATGGAAGCTTGGGAGAGTTCTATTGATAGATGTCTAGGGAAAAATTGTGTTTCCAGGTGTTTGCATCTATACAGAGTACCATTACCCTCATTGCAGATTGAGCACTGGCATGCAAATGCAAGGCTTAACTACAGGTGAAATTCAACAGTTTTAAGTCAAACTACCAATGGGAAAGCCCCACACTGAGCCTTCCTCCAGCAATCCCCAACTCAGATGGAACCTGAGCTATACACTTCTGCCACAAGGGTGCATTAATGTAAGATGGCTGGTTTACTGGTTTAGTGCTCAGGTAATACCAAACAGTCTAGACTCAGCAATTCTGAAGCTAGCATATGCTATAAAAGGCAGTAGTACTGAAAATACAAAGTGCAGAAAAAAAAACAGACGCAACAGCAAAAATGAGGCAGCACTTCAATTAAATACAGTTCTCAATGTGCAATAAAGGCTTAAAATGTACTTATTTTTCCAGTTCATTGCAGCGGATGCCTTGGATTTCAGATCAGATGCAGTCCAGACCTCTGGCTAAAGTCACCAAATGCTGAGCAGCACCTGTAAACTGAGCCCTACTTATTTACTTTATATGCTGAATACATCATGCAAAATATTAGGTTAGATTAATTAGATGATGGAATAAAAAAATGATGAGAGAAATATACACAGCTTCAGATAAACATATGATAATACTCTGATAGCTGGAGGTGAAAAAGAGCTGAAGAGCTTGTTGATGAAGGAGAAAGCAGAAAGAGCAAAAGGTGGCTGTCTGCTTAACATCACAAAAAGCTATAATTATATAATGTAGCCTAATCAATACTTTGCAAACACACAGAGAAGAAGTGGAGGTAGGTAGCAGATTTTATTCTTATGGGCTCAAAAATCTTTCAAGGTGATGAATGTAGCCATGAAATTAAGATGTCTACATCTTGGAAGGAAAGTTATGGCAAAGTGGGTAAGGTTTTAAGAACAAAGACATCATACTATCACAGAAGTTCCACATACTGAAAACTATGATTTTCTCAGTAATAATATATGGCCAGGATTGCAACTGGGAGTTGTAATATAAGTGAGGATGTGCAATGTAAAATTGATGGTTTTGAACTGTAGTGTTAATACTTGCATTTCCAATTACAATTTGCATAAATACATCTTAGAGAAAATATCTACTTGTAAGTCTGATAAGTAAATACTGAGATTTTCCAAAGTAACAATGTAGGCTCTACAAAAGTAATACTTTTTAAATATATATGACTCCGTGTGTTTTCAATCATTGGGATATAAGAAAAAGTACTGAAATTAAACAAAAGCAGTTCAAGAAACTACATAACAAATGTTTCTAGCCTTACAGAAGGGCTGACACACCCTGAGCTCTCAGTAGGTGACTGCAGCATTGGATGTTATATTAAGAAGGAAAAAATAGCATTTTTAAAACCAACTCACATCCTCCCTCAAGCTAATGTCCTTATCTCAGCAAGTCATTAATATATCTTGTGCATCTGGTGAAAAGATTTTGTTTATTACTTATCTGTTTGTAAACTGGACTGGTCTCATTGAGCCTATAGCCTGTTTAGAGGTGGAGGTGCAGAAAGGAAAAGGCCCACTGCACCAATAGCCTTTGTAGAATACTCACACAGGACACATAGTTCAATCTTTGAGATGACATGTCAACTCAAAATGGCTACATCTAATACACAGAGGGCAGTCTCAAGGCAGCCCTGTAACTGTCTAAATCAATATGCTTATATAATTACCTTACCCAGTATCATAAAATATCAAATCCTGGAGAAAAGGGGTACAGAGAGGTTCTTACCTGAGAGATAGCAGGTTCTTCCGATCTTCCTAAATATCTATATTGCAGTTGGAACTTAAAGCAACTTGTAGACCTACTGTTTCTAACAGAAATCCAGTTCTCCAAGTAATAGAAGCCTTGAAGATATAATATTATAGCAATAACTCGACGCGCCAGTAATGCTGATTTACCCATCGTTGGTGTGGCTTTGCTCAAACGAAGCCTGGGGGAAACAAAAACTGGGTAAATCAACATTTCACCATAATGGTTTTTTTTTAAAAAGACATTATT
>NC_056735.1:1383974068-1384048137 GCF_019279795.1 Protopterus annectens | reverse complement strand
TTGTGGGAGTAGAGGCTGGACTCTGCCCTTCTGAGCTGGGAATTTCTGGTTAAATGCTTATAGTGGCTGCATATTTGAACTGCTTCTAACTGAAATTGGTACACCTTGTTTGCTGTAGCATAGACTAGATCCAGGCCTGCTGAATCTAGCTCTGTTTGTGTAACTTGAGCACTAATCCAGGCATTCTTTAAAGTACTCAATTGTATTTATTACTGCTTGGTAGTAACTTGATTAAAGTGTAGCTATCATTCTAAGTCTTTTGGATTAAGCACTTGGGCTCAGACAAGTTGTTTTACATTAGGAAGGTTTGTGGCCTGCACTGTGGTGGCAGGACAGGTAGCTTACATCCTTCTAAGTTGGGAACTGCTGATTGAGGGCTCAGTGTCTGTTATTCTAAAAGTGTATTAGTTCTGGTTTAAGCACTTGGGCTTCAGGCCAGTTATTTTACATTAAGAAGGTTCGTGGTCTGCACTCTTGTGGGAGGAGAGGCTGGACTCTGCCCTTCCGAGCTGGGAATTTCTGGTTAAAGGCTTATAGTGCCTGCATATTTGAACTGTTTCTTACTGAAATTGGTACACCTTGTTTGCTGTAGCATAGACTAGACCCAGGCCTGCTGAATCTAGCTTTGTTTATATGCTTGTTTGCTTGTTATTTCCCTGAAACGCTACTTCCACCTAAAACATGGCTTTTCAGCGCTTCTGTTTATCCCTAGTGATACCTGCATTGCTTACTGTACTTATTTCCTTGTTTCACTTGAAAGAAAGTTACTGTTTGTCATTTTTGCATTTAAGTTACCTGTAACACATTGCATTTAAGTTACTGGCACTTGCTCACTAAAGCAATTATATAAGTCAGCACTAAAAAATTAAAAGCACTACACCCTCACAAACTCCCCTTGAGTACATTGTTCCCCATTGGCCCTTTTTTTCAATTATAAAGGAATTCCCAATACTATTCTAGCATTTCCAAAGGTCAGTTGTCAATCTCCTCTCTGGTCCAGCTGGTGAATCTGGGCATCTTGAGGCAATGTTACAACTGCCTCATGTACACAGACAACCCTCTCCTCCTCCCAACAAATTCCAACACATGTGAGAGATGCAACCATATAGCCAAACTGGAGGCCAAGCTCTCTCAACTCAGTACTGGCATAACCAGTCAGGGGGAGAAGGAAACCACACTCACTATAATTCCAGTCTCTCAAAGACCTACCACGACAGCAAACCAAACACATAAACACACAAAAACATACTCGGAGGCTCTAAATAAAAATCTGCCTAAGCAGCAGAGACCTCCAAAGCAGACACCCAAGCAACCGCTACCCCAAAACAAAACACGTGCAACACATAGCTCACAAAGCCAGTGTGCCGAACAGTCACAGCCCTTAAGGCTAAACAACACACCTGATACACTTGTAATAGGTGACTCCATCGTCACACTGACGTCCCACTCACCAGGCTGAACAAGGAGAAGGTCACGGTGAGCTGCCTATCGGGCGCTAGGATCCACCACATAACACAAGCACTCAGGTCACTCCAAGGCAAGTACAAATATGACTCCGTCATTGTCCATGCTGGTGTGAATGACCTGAGACGTACCTCACTGGACTACATGAAAAGAGACATAGAGGAGCTCTCTGAGCATGTAGCCCAGGCTGGTATGACCCTGACCTTGAGTAGCATCTTACCCTCACCAAGAATGATGCCACAATATGAAGACAAGATGATTAATTTCAACAATTGGCTTAAGTATTGGTGTCATTCAAAGGGGATCCAATGTCTGTCAGTCTGGGATGACATGTTCGACAAGCCACGATACTTCACTAGGGATGGCTTGCACCTGTCACCCCTGGGCTTTCGGATATTGGTAAAGGCTCTTGCTACCTCCATAGTGCCTTTTTTAGGCAAGGCTCAAAAGACAAACCCACCTCCATAGGTATCACAAGGGATAAGAAAATGAGTAATGCTACTCAATGCCAGAAGTCTAAACCTCAAGATGCATGTATTCGAAACTCTCCCTAGCATGGAGAACATCGATATCTGTGCAGTAACAGAAACCTGATTCAAGGCCCCCGAGAGCACCCCAGCACTACCAGGTTATACCTCATACCATGCTTTTTGGCCCCAAAACTTGGACTGAACCAGAAAAGGAGGGGGAGTATCAATATTCGTCAAAGATACCCACACCTCCAGGTTGGTGGCACAGCACGGGGCATCCATGTGCAACTAATAGTGGGTAAAACTGCCTTCCAGTTTATAGCCTGCTACAGACCACCCTCCCAAACCCAGGAACCCCACTCAGCCTTCCTGAGAACACTGGAAAATATGAAGGTCTCTCCAAACACCATTATATTGGGCGACTTCAACTACCCAAACAAAGACTGGGGGCATTATTTTAGCTCCAACACCCTAGGTCAAAGGTTCCTAGAATTTATAAACTCAAATGCTATGGAACAACTTGTTACCACTCCCACAAGAGAGGAAAACATACTGGACCTGATCATCACCAACATGGGGACTCTATGCTCTAGACCAGAAGTGTATCCCTCACTGGTAAGATCAGACCATAAACTAATCTCACTGGATATTCACATCCCGACCCCACCCCCTGCCCAGAAAACCACAGTGAAAAACTTCTCTAAAGCAAATTTCACACTCCTCAAAACCGAGGTGGAATCCTTCAAAGCCCCCGGGCCTGTGGAAAATATGGCCCAGATCGCAGAATCCTTTATAAATGCATTCTATGAACACCTTCAGGAATGCATGGATCATGCAATCCCAAATAAAACCAAGACCCAATCCTCCAAAGGCAGACGTCCTGTCTGGTGGACCCCAGCCATAAACAAACTTTACAATAGAAGGAGGAAGCTACTACATGATAGAGCAAAATCCCAAAAAGGGAAGGCATCTCTGATCAGTGTTAGCAAAAAACTACGGGCACTCATAAAATCATCTAAGGCCAGCTTTGAGAGAAAAATTGCACAGGACACTAAGGATAATCACAAGGCTTTCTTTAGTTATGTTAGGAACCTGGGTGGGAATTCCCAGATATGCTCAGAATTAGTCCAAAATGACAAAAAATACACCGAACCCACAGACATTGCCAACATCCTAGCTGACAGGTTCAGCACAAACCCCCCCCCCACCAAAAGGGCAAATATCTATCCCAGCAGAGTGCTGCCCCCCGACATCTCAGATGCTCAGGTAAGAGCCGCCCTCTCCAAAGCAAAAAACACAGCATCAATGGAACCAGACGGTGTCGCGGGCTGCGTCCTACATGAACTCCAAGAAGAGCTAAACCCAAACATAAAACTACTGTTCAATCTCAGCCTTACAACAGGATATGTACCCAAAGAGTGGCGTACAGCAACAGTGGTCCCTCTCCACAAAGATGGTGCCTCAACGGATCCTGGGAACTATCGCCCCATAAGCCTGACTAGCTTGGTCTGTAAAGCTGTGGAAAGGATCATCATGGACCTCATAAATAGAGATATTGGGGACCTACAGACACTGGATCCTACCCAGTTCGGCTTTAAGAGCAGATCCTGCCTCTTAAACCTGGTCAATTTCTTTGAAACCATCACCAAGGCCATTGACGAGGGGAAGGTGTTCCACACAGCCTACCTGGACCTCGCAAAAGCCTTTGATACAATACCCCACTGGGGCATTATAGATAAGCTCACCAGCTTAAATATAAACCCCTATGTCACTAGATGGGTTGCAAACTGGCTCAAGGACAGAACCCACATGGTTAGAATTGCTGGAGCCATGTCAGACTCCAAACCAGTTACAAGTGGCGTCCCACAAGGCTCAGTCCTGGGACCTCTCTTGTTCGGTATATATTTCTCGGAGGTACAGGCCAACCCGGAAGGACTGTGGCTGACCAAGTTCGCAGATGACTGCAAACTGGGCGCCATAATTGACTCTCCAGCCGACACAAGCATCCTCCAAAAGGGCCTCATAGAAACAGACAACTGGTGCCAGAGCCATGGCCTCAAGCTAAACCCCAAAAAGTGTATAGTCATCCCCTTTGGCAAAAACAAAGTGCCCACAAATTACCACATAGGTGTTAATCCATTAAGTACGGAAGAAGTAATTAGGGACCTGGGGACCCCAGTTGATAGCAATCTCTCATTTGACAACCACGTGGCCAAAGTGGTTAGATAAACATTTTATATAGCCCACCTAATCATGAAGGTAGTCACATCTAGATCAGGGGAGGTCATTGTGCCTCTTTACTCATCCCTCATCAGGCCCATAATTGAGTACAATGCCCCTTTTGGGATGTACCTTACCAGACACCTGCAGCAACTGGAAAGACCCCAAAAGTACCTCACCAAGAGGATCAAAGGGCTCAAACAGATGCCATATGCTGCCCGGTTAAAGAAACTCCAGCTCTACTCAGTGGCATACCGCCTGCCCAGAGGCGATCTGTGCCTGATGTATAAAGCCACGTCCAATCTGGAATTAATGGACATGCTGCACCTCAGAAAATCCAAATCCCATCGAGCTACGCGCTCGAGAGACTTGAACCTCAGCACTGAAATAAATAGGACATGCTGGAGGGACAGATTCATAACCCAGAGGCTCCCTTCACTCTGGAATAAAATCCCAGTCCAGGTTTGGCAGAGTCCCTCATTGACTCTCTTCAAGAGGAATCTTGATGAGTGGATGGGGGATCGTAGGTTTACCCCGGGTATCACTTCTGTGTCACTGTTAGACAGAGGCACAGTATACTAACCTCGAAAAAGGGCATAGCAAAATTAATTTAAAATGGGTGGCGAAAGCCAAGCACACTCTGGCTAGGCTTATAAATGCCCTAGGGCAGATAGCCTAGTATGAACCTATGAACAAACACGCACTGAAATGATTGCACACTCGGAGCAAAGGAAAACTAGCAATCTGTAAAAAATTAAGCCTATAATACAAAGCTTTACACACATAAACCATGCAACATGAAACAAGTACATCAAATACATACTGTCCACTTAAATTTCTCCAGTAATGAAACCAAACACAAGAAATGCCATCAATAACACACAGTTTAAATCTGAATCTCCCAAACATAAATAATGTTCACTTACCTGTAATGTACAAGTGTGCAGTCTAAACAAGTCCCATAAATTCTTCGAGCAG
This sequence comes from Protopterus annectens, assembly GCF_019279795.1. Classification (NCBI taxonomy): domain Eukaryota; kingdom Metazoa; phylum Chordata; order Ceratodontiformes; family Protopteridae; genus Protopterus; species Protopterus annectens. The sequence continues at coordinate 1,384,043,005 of NC_056735.1, read as the reverse complement.
CCATATCCTACAAATATGACTGCTTCTCCAGATGACTTGCACAGACTGTACAGAACCTCTTAAGCAGCAGAATATAGCAATTATCTGTAAAACTTAATCAAAAATAAAATTCAAGTCACTTATACAAATCGTGACAGTCATTTGTAATTCCACTGCCACCAACTACAAAAAGTAAAGTTCCTAAAATAGTAGTAATTTAATAAAAAAAACGGCTGCACCAACCTCTCGTCTTTTTTGTTGTGTCTTTTGGCTTTTCCCGGTTAGAGGTCGCTACAGCGGAACTCCGGTCCGCTAATGATTGGCAGTAGATTTTTAAGTACCGAGTTGCCAGCTCTGACGCACAACCTTCAACGAAGGTACGCCCATTCACGCATGTCTCCACACAGAAGACGCTTTCGCTGAGAATCGAACAGGACAGCGTCTTACTGTGAGATGAAAACGCTACCGCAGCACCACCACCGCGGTCACCTTCCCTTATGACTTTGAGTTCCACAACTGAGCAGAATTCTGTAGAAATCGACACATATTTCAAAAAACGGCATACCCACCCCAAACAATTAAGCCAAGCCTCGTTTCTCCACATGATGCACCTAGACCATATTTGACTTTACTACTTTGTAAGAAATGCATGAATAGATTACACAGTTTAACACATTTAGATAAATACATACATTGAAATGCATAAGACATTTTAAATAGCTCAGCATTTAAACCTCTCATTGAATGAAATGAAAGTCAATACCAAGCAAGAAACCAATGCACTAAGCACCTCATCAAGTTGGATATGGCCATTTTCACCTTTGCTGGCACCCATTGTTTAATCCAGTATGTCCAAGATCAAAAATACTGAACAGAAAGCCTAGGATGACTAGCAATTGTAGAATAATTAACATGCGAATCAATTGACTCAGGCTTCTCTCAGCACAAATTGAGAATTATGTAACTTTTTTAATATATTTAGTCAATGTTTTAGTTAATGTAACAAACTTTAAAATGAATTTTCAGCGGAGATTGATATATGCAGAAAAGTATAAGAAAGCTATGCACACAGTTGTAAATTTCCTATGTAAAGGCTTATAACACATTTGGAACCAATGTGAAAAAAATTGAAGTGAAAATCAAGGGAGCCACAAATATTAGCTGCCCAATAGGAGAGTTGAGAAACAGAGGTTGGCATGAGAGGAAACACATTCATTTTAATGTTTTGCTTCCCCTTCAAGAACAAAAACCTCTAAATGTATGAGCTGGGTTAAGCTTACAGAAACTGGCATCTCAAGATGGCCTGAAGCGCAAAAGCAAAACGTACATTAAAGTATTTTGACTGATACATTTTTGCAGACTGATACAATGTGCAGACAAATCCTTCTATGTGGCACACCTCATCACTAAGGGCTTTTCATCCAGAAAAAAGGAGGTCATTGTCCCACTGTATTCATCCCTCATTAGACCCATTATAGAGTACAACGCCCCGTTTGGTATGTACCTCACAAGACATCTGCAACAGCTGGAAAGGCCACAGAAATACCTCACTCTAAGAATCACAGGCCTAAAGCAGATGCCCTATGCTGACCGTCTAAAAAAAACTCCAGCTATAGTCTGTGGCATATTGTCTACTCAGAGGTGATCTCTGCTTAACATACAAGGCCATGTCAAACCCTGAGCTGTTGGACATGCTCCACTTAAAGAAATCCCAGCCCCTCACAGCCACACGCTCCAGGGATCTAAACCTTATCACAATGAACAAAACATTCTGGAGGGATAGGTTCCTGACCCAGAGACTCCCCATACTCTGGAATAGACTGCCTATATATGTCAACCAGAGTGCCTCCTTGGCCCTCTTCAAAAGGAACCTTGACAATTGGATGGGAGATAGGAAATTCACCTCGGGGATCATGTCAGTTGCCCTGCTAGACAGGGGTCCAGGGAAGTAAATATTGTGGGAAGAAATATCTAGGGAATTGTTATGGCTAGGCTTGTTTAGGCCCCAGGGCCGATAGCCTAGTACCAGCCTATGAAGACTGCACATACTCCTTCTCCACTCCCACATACTGCATCTCCATGCAGGTCACCCAGGAGTCACCAGGAAAGCAGACCTAAGCATGTTATGTCCAGTAATTGTGCTTCCATCCATGGATGTGACTTAGTCATATGTCATAGGCTCATAGGAGTTGCAAATTAATAGAGCTGGAAGGACATTTCAGCCTTGCCATTACCCACCCTTAAGCCTTTCCACCCTTTTCAAGAAGAACTAAGCCAGTCATACCAGGGATGAATTTATGAATACCCTTTTTAAAGGCAGACAGTGTGTTACACTGTTAAAATGGGAGAGCTAGTTTGTTCTAGGGAGGTGGCTAAGCACTGTGTTATAAACTATACCTCCACCATGTGCATTTATTTGTTGGAGTGGATATATCTATGGTGGGCGGCCATGGTGGTGCAGCGGTTAGCATTGCCGCCTCAGAGCAAGAGGTTCTCCGGTTTGATTCTTGGCTGGGGTGCCTTCTGTGCGGAGTCTGCATGTCCTCCCTGTGGTCACGTGGGTTTCCTCTGGGTGCTCCGGTTTCCTCCCACATCCCAAAGACATGCTGTAGGTGGATTGGACACTCCAAATAGGCTCTAGTTGTGAGTGTATGTGTGCGTGTGCCTTCTGTAGAAGGTTGGGCGCTGGGCTGGCACCTCAGCACTGTAAAACTTCACTGCCAATCATGAGCGGACAAGTGATCTGCTGTGGTGACCTCTAACCGGGAAGAAGCCGAAAGAAGAAGAAGAATGTATATCTATGGTCCTAGTATTAGGTGGACTCCTGGGTTTATAGATGTGTAATAGTTTTTTGAATTACCGGAGCCAATGTAACCAGCAAAGCCTCCTTACTTTGCCGTAGTAACAAATGATAACTCTGCCTGTAACTCTAACTTGCATCTGAAACCCAAAACCAAAAAATAGGCTGTTCCCATAACACTACCAATACAGAAGTCAGTTGGGACTCTCATCACACACGTGCATGTGACACACACACACACACACACACACACACACACACACACACACACACACACACACACACACACACACACACACACACACACACACACACACACACACACACACACACACACACACACACACACACACACACACACTAAATTACCCATTTGTCTTGAATCATAACATAGGACGAGTGACATGGGATCCAGAATCGAGACCAAGAGGCACTCAGTTAATGTTGGAGGAATATAGAGGTCATCATCCCTACTGAAATGCATGCTTCTAGTATCTTCTAGTGCTAATGTTGATAGTATGCAGCACGTGGTTAGAAAAAACGGCCAAAGCACATGACAGCAACTGAGAGTCTTGTAACTACCCCTGGGGAGCCACAGAGCTTTCTAGCAAATTCCACAGCACACATAGTCTCAGGGAAGCACAAGGATGAGTCAGCAAACTCAGAGTATGTGCCCTCACCTAGCCTCATAGTAAGCTGTCACAATTGTGGTGACAGTCATGTATCTACAAGAGTAAAGTGTTTAGACTTTGGCCAGCAATAACACAGATGTAAAAAGTGGAATAATTTCCAAATATTTTGTAAATCAAAAGAGGCACATGCTTTTTATTAAAAAGAGAACATTCACAGAGACAAGCTGAGCAATTAGAAAGCTGTGACCCTACTTTTTATGTTGATGGTGTGCCTGTGCTTAATGAAACAATCAATACAGTAGATTTGTGGGCAAAGAATGAAGTATTTTGTACTGTTCAGATATATGGGTATCTCATAGAGCTCAAAGTTGATACAGGTTCAAAGTGCAATGTTATATCAGCAGAAATATTTGTTGCGTATGTGCTGGTGAGAAGCTTGATTTGGCAAAGTGTAAGAAGCTTGTTGCTTATGGTGGTGAAGAAATTCAAACTGAGAGCTCAGTAGTGCTTTCATGTTGCTCTGCTGGGAACAGCCATGACTTGAAATTTTACATAGTCAGAAGACATGTGCAGTTGTTGGGCTTCCAAGATAGTTTGAGAATGGGACTGATTTCACTTAATGAGGAATACACCATATAAGCTTAAAAGACAACTGTTCAATTTTTGCCCAGACTATTTTTTCTACCTATGCTCATCTTTTCAAAGACAAACTAGGTAAATTCTCAGTTGTGTACTCCATGAAGTTAGCGCCTGAAGTCAACCCAGTTGTCAGAGCAGCCTGGAAAGTTCCAGTAGCTATGCAGAACAGAGTCAAAGCCGAGCTAGACAAAATGATGCAGCAAGGTGTGATTTGTCCAGTTGACGAACCAACTGAATGGGTGTCTTCCAATGGTGGTAGCTCCTAAGAAAAGCTCAGATTATAGCAGAACATGTATTGATCCATGAGATTTGAACAAAGCACTGAAAATACCTCATCATCCAATGCATACAGTCGAAGTCACTGCTCTTATGCCAAACACCACTGTTTTTTTCTGTCTTGGATGCAAAGAGTTCATTCTGGCAAATTTTGCTTCACAGAAAATATTCATTGCTAACGACTTTCAGTAATCCTTTTGGCAGGTACAGATTTTTGAGAATGCCATTTGGGATAAATTCTGGCGGTGAAGTCTTCCAGCGTGCCATGAAACAAATTTTTTCTGTTTATCTGTGTGCTATTATAGTAAATGATATTCTAGTAGGAAGTAACGGTGAAGCCGAGCATAACAGAAACCTCAAGAAAGTTCTGGAAATAGCATGTGAAGTGAATCTTAAGTGGAATCCACAGAAGTGCAAGTTCAGGCTAAGAAAAGTTACTTATTTGGTCATTTGTTTACCAGCTCAGACTTGCGACCAGATCCTTCCAAGCAAACAGCAATTCTTGAGATGCCAGCTCCAGACACTGTTCAAGCCCTACAACATTTTTTTTGCATGGTTAATTATGTAGGCAAGTTCATTCCAGACTTAAGCCAACTTTCAGCACAGCTCAGAGATCTGACACGTAAAGATGTATCCTGGTCCTGGTTAAAACAACACCAAAAAGCATTTGAGGTCAATAAATGCTCAGAGCTTATGTAACAAAATCCCTAACCTCCACGCCTGGCTTCTCCACAACAGACCCGATATTCTTTCCATCTCCAAAGCCTGGCTCAAATCCGGCATAAGTCTCAGAATTGATATCATCCAACTATTGCATCATCAGAAATGACAGAACTCATAAAAAAGAGAGTGGTGTCACTCTGCTGTACTGTTCATCCCGCTTAGTTACCCCTTACTCCAAACCTATCCCCAAATTTGGTAATGCTGAATTAATCCCAGCCCTTCTTCACATAAACAAACATAACTCAATCTGTATTGTCACCCTTTACATCCCTCCTGGAGACAATGTCCCACTCCTCAAGAACATTCTCTCTTGGTTCTCTACCAATATCTCTAATGAAACTGTAATCCTGGGGGAAGTTAACATTAACTGGGATACAATTCAATCTCCAACTAACTCTCTAAATATAAATCTCTAACTTCACTCAACTTATTAACTCCATAACCAGACCTTCCAAAGACTTCCTCTCTGGCAGCACTCTAGACTGGATTCTGGTCTCCCATCTCCACTATATCTCCAATAGTAGCAGCCTTCCAGACCTGCTAGGAGATCACCTTCCCACTTTTGCACATTGTCTTCTCTCCTTCCTACCTCTATCCCACACCTACACCTCTACTCGGTCCCTAAAAAAGGTTAACCCAAATGCATTCTCAGATGCACTAAAAAGAGCTAACTGGAAACCGCTAAAAACGTTATCCCTGGAAAATGCAATTACTTATTTCAGTTCAACCTTCTTAAACTTGCTAGACTACTTTGCTCCCTGGAAAACTAAATGCATAAAAGGTAAATCCATCCCTTGGCTAACTAAGAATACATTGGCCACCATGCGACTCTGATAAAGCTTGGAAACACTGCCATAAAACTAAAACTACTACTTCCCTTAATGAACAAAAAACACTCCGAAGCAAAGTAAAAAAAAAACTCATTATTTTAGACCACAAAGGCTATTTTTCCACTCTCCAATAAAAAAAATCACAACAAAATACCAAAAAAATTATGGCATTGAATCTCCTCTCTCCTCAACCCAGGCAAAAAAGAAAACCCCTGCCCTGACCCAAATGCCTCTGACTTGGACTTAGCCACTCAATTTAACTCATTCTTTGTTGACTCTATATGAATAACTACATCTTCCTTCACTAATAATCCTGATTCTCCAACATAACCTCCATATTTCCCATCCTCCCCCAGTTCATCTAGCTCCTAACCTCCTCCCTTCTCCATAAACTCTATCCCCATCTCTACCATTAAAAAACTTATTCAAAAATTGAAACCATGCTCCAATGCCCCTGATGAAATACCATCCTACTTCTTAAAGATAGGGAAGGCAATGGCTTCTGAGGCTATCTGCATCCTAATAAATCGATCAATTTCAGAATGCCATGTTCCCCAGCTATGGAAAAAAGCCTATATTCCACTCCATAAGGGTGGCAACAATAATGACATCTCCAACCTCCGTCCCATTGCTATCCTATCCCCTATTTCAAAACATCTCAAAAAATGCATCCACTTACAACGTCTACCCTATCTTATTAATAACTTTCTTACTGCCACCCAGCATGGATTCCAACCCAGTCACAGCATCCACCAATGCCCTCCTCTCTTTCCTAGAAACCATAAACAAAGCCCAAGACTCTGGATATATTGTATCCACCATCCTCTTAGACGTCTCTAAGGCCTTTGACATCATCTCTCACAATCTTTTCCTTACTAAACTAAATCTATCCCATTCCTCTAATAACTGGTTCACCAGTTGCCTGTCAAATAGGCAACAAGCAGTTAAGTGGAAAAAAAACACTTCACCATTCCTAAATACTCCCACAGGTGTCCCCCAGGGCTCAATTCTAGGCCCCCTTCTATTCAATATTTTCATCAATGACTTCTACCATTCCATCCTTAATACCAGTCTCATCCAATACGACGACGACTTGACCATAATCTGCTTCGCTACCTCCATTTCCTCTTTAACAAAATTAACCCAAGACGCTTTCTCCTCTACTGAACAACGGATGCTAGGCAACCACCTAGCATTAAATGCTAACAAGACTAAACTAATATTTTCACCCTCTAAAAGCATTACCCTAGATAAAAACTCATTTTCTATCACCAGCCGAAATAACACTCTTCTTGAAACAGTCTCCTTCGCTAAACTATTAGGAATCCTCGTTGACAACCAACTAAAGTTCGATACCCATCTACATGCAAACATCAAAAAAACTCACAAGAAAGTTGGCATGCTTTACCGGCACAACCATTTCATCTCTCCCTCTACCAGGTTTGTACTTGCTAACAAATACCTTATCCCTTCCCTCCTGTATGGGGCATCTATCCTTACTAACTTGCAAACCTCCCTAAAATCAAAACAGGCCACAGATCAAACACCCGTCACTGCATCTCCCTACGCCAACTGAAATGGATTGAGCTTCCCAATTATCTTACCTACATTCAACTCATCCAAACACACAAACTTATTTTTAGTCATTCTCTCTGCCCCTCCCTTGCCTCTACCTTACAAATGCAACTTCCTAACAGATGCCTGCGATACAACTTCCAAAATCTAATAGAACAATATAAACCTGCCCACCCTCCAGGGAAACATCTTCTATCCTTCTCCCTAGCACATCATTGGAATTCTCTCCCACCTCTGTCCCACAAACCGTCTCTCTCTACCTGCAAAACTTCACTTCACTCACACTTCACAATGGGAATGCTCTTGCTCCCATCCTTCATAACTTCCTTGGCTATACTTATGTCTACACCAAGCATATCTCCTAATTAGCCTCCTATAGCCTCATACTTTCTCCAACAGCTATCATCATTATCATAATTATCGTACTTTAATAGTAACTTAATTCATTTGAAAATATTTTTTCATGCATTTGCCCCCTCCCTTGCCAAGTCATTTATTACCTGTAAGTTTTTTACAATTTTTGAAAGTCTGTGATTTTGTAATTTTTCTAATTTTCAATATCTGTATTTTGCTAGAGCTTTTCTCCCCAGGACTCCATTAAAAATGGGCTCCTCGTGGCCCAATGGACTATCCTGGTAAACAAACTGCAAATAAATAAATAAATAAGTGTCCTGAAACAAAGAATTGCCAGTCTACCTACTTTAAGATATTATGATGTTCACAAACCAGTTACTCTTTCTTGTGATGCTTCGAAATTTGGTCTTGGTGCAGTCATTCTTCACAAGGGTAGAGCAGTAGATTATGCATCTAGAACTCTAACCCAAACCAAGATACATTATGCGCAGATTGAGAAAGAGCTCTTGGCGATTGCGTTTACATATTCAAAGTTCCATCATTATATTTACAGCCACCCTGTCCTGACCGAAACAGATCAATAACCTGTAATCACTATTTTGAGAAAGCCTATACATACCGCTGCAGCCAGACTGCAACTCATGATACTGAAATTTCAAAAGTATAATTTCAATCTTGTCTACACCAAAGGCTGATACTTTATCCAGATTGCCCAGAAATACCACTGAACAGCATGAAAATGAGCAATTTGACTTTGAAGTCATGGAAGTGAGACATTTTTTCTTCCACATGTCTTGATGAGCTTAGAAGTCACACAGCCTCAGATCCAGTTCTTCAGAAGCTGAACCACTTTATCAGTCAAGGATGGCCATCAAAGCAGTCTTGTTTACCAGTAGGCCTGCAGCCTTATTTTCTTTATAGAGAGGAGATTTTATATGACAATGGTATCATCATGAAAGGTACAAAAATGATTGTTCCAAAATCCTTGCAACAAGAGTCTATTACCTGCCCCCTGAGCAATCAACCCCCTTGTCTCTCCTTCTCTCTCCCTGCTTGGAAACAGATAACCCAGGATTCTTGGGTTCTATCCATCATCCTGCATGGATACTTTATGGTGTGGATGACTCTTCCCCCTTTCAGGGGTATTCCACAACCTCCAAAGGAGCAACTGGAACACCTTTCCCAAATCATTTCCAACCTCCTCTCTCAGGGCATTATTCAGGTGGTGCAACCCTCTCAACTAGAAAAATGGTTCATCTACACCAGAATGTTCTTGATACCCAGGAAGGATGACCCTTCTAGACCTTTCCCATCTAAATATCTTTCCGAAAGTTCCCACCTTTCATATTTTAACCTTACCTACCCTTCTTCCTGTTATCCTACCCCAGTCCTTCAGTGTCATTCGACATCAAGGATGTCTATCTTCATATTCCCATTTATCTATGGTTCAGGAAATGTCTTTGCTTTGCTATTGCTTCATCTCATTTTCAGTTCTGAGCCTTGCTCTTTGGGTTGCCTATGGCTCTGTGGTTCAGAGGGTGTTCACAAAATGCTTAGCTCATGTCATAGCTTTCTACAGGTTAAGGGGCATACAGATCTTACTATACCTAGACGACTTTCTCCTCCAGGCTCACACTCCAGACATTCTTTGGGAGAACCTTGCCATCACAATGTCATTATTATAGAGGCTAGGATTCCTTACCCACAGAAATACTACAAACATAACAGTTTTGCAAGATGGATTAATACAATTTACAGTGGTGTCTAGCATAGTTTAGGTAAAGGTTACCTCTGACAAGGTGTTAATGCCCATTACTACATAAGAGAGGAGGGAGAAAAAAAAGACAGTAACATGAAAAAAAGTATACTTGAACAACAACATTACATTTTTAAGCTATAAATAAATAGCCACAGGAGCAAAACAAAGTTAGTATATACAATGTAATAAGGTTATATGTAATTTAGATAAGGGAGGCAAACAGGAAATTTTATGAAGGTAGTTAAAAGACAGGTCTGCAGGTATAGTGGGTGAACACAGATGAGGAAAGGGATGTTAGAAAATGAGAGAGTATAGTTTGGGGGAAGCAGTGAAGGAGGGTAGAAAAAGGGGGACTGAGGAAGTTCAGTCAGGAATGGAGCATGAGCAGAACCAGGACTTGCTCACGTATTCTTTTAAAGACTATCTGAACACAGATAGGTTAGAGATGCATCTAATAGTTAGAGGAAGGGAATTCTAACCTTGTGAAACTGTGAGTTTAAGCTTTGACCAGAGGAGTAGAAGGGTTTAAGTATGTTGAGAAGTTGGTTATCTTCATAGCTGAGAGTTTGAGCAGGTGTGTATAGGTTGATTAATGTATTAAGAACTGGACAAGCTGAGGGTTTGTAAATTATACTGTGTACTGTTATAAGCTGTAAGTAAGTAAGATGTATGGGAAGTTTGAGCCACTGAAGGGTGTTTAGAGACTTATGGTGTTGTAGGGTGAATTTGCACTGGTGGTGAACTTGTCGATTTTTTTGTAGTACATTTCAGATTGAATTTTTAGGGAAGATTGTAATTTAGTCAGAATAGGGGCACTATAGTGACAGTGGTTAGAAGGGAGGAGTCGGCTGGGGTCACTTTGGTTGGGTATTCAGGAATAGTTTGTATCTGTATCTGTGTAGCATGCTAAGTTTCTGGTCTTTTTTTTTTATTTGGTATGGGGGACCAGTTCTATTTCTGTGTTGCTGAAGGAATAATTCTTGAATCTAACAACTTTGTTTTTTGGAGGTTGAGCAAGAGTTAAGCATTAAGCCATGTTTCAATAAACATGAAAGCTTGTTGGGTTATATGATGCACATGGATTGAGATCTTAAAGAGGAGATGATAATGAAGTCATCTGAATATTGAACAAGTGTGCCTTGACAAGTGGAAATATACAAGTTGTTGATGAAAATATTGAAGAGTAATGGATCAAGGACAGATCCTTGTGGGACACCGACTGTAGTGACATGCGACATAGTGGCTTTCCATTTTACTGACTGATGTATTTTGGTTAGGTAACGGGAGAACCATTTAATGGGGGTGATAGACCAATGGTGGAAAGTTGTTTGAGAAGTCCAGGGTGACAGACCATTTCAAAAATTTTTGATTGAGAAAAATTACTAATTAACATTGGTTACGAATAGATACAACTTATATGACAATGAATTAATATTTTGAGAAATTTTAGCCAGTTTATTAAGAAATTAACAGTGAATTTGTGTAATACAAATGGGAATTGCGAAGTTAAGTGAGAAAAAACAGGATTGTTGCATATTTAGTCAGAGAAAAGAAATTGATTGAAGTAAGGAAGTGAGTGAAAAAGTGAGAGTAAGGAAGTGTAAAAAGTATGAAAAGATACTTGTTCATATTTAGGGATATAGTTTATCTTGGGGGTGACATGAGCAAGAACAGAGACAGACTTTGGGTAGGAATTCTCTCAGAATGGTTTTAAATAACTGGGGGCTGGGTATTGACCTGATGGATATAGGTAAGGAGTTCCAGACCTCAGCAACATTCTGACCATGCCCAGCAGATTGCTGAAACAGAGGAGTCTTTTGACATTCATTCATAATAACCTATTGAGAACACAGTTGTGTAGAATTGTACTTAGTAACAGACAAACAGCTGGATGGTGGATAATTTTACGGGTGGTAAAAAGCTGTGTCTGTATGTTAACTGATGGGGTAGTTCAAACCAATTTAGGCTTTTTAGTATTATACAGTGCTGAGTTCTGAAAGGGGTATTTGCTGTAAAATTAACCACTTGATTATAGCATTGTTTAGGTTTTGATGTCTGTGATGCCTATGGATTATTAAGGATGGGTCACCATAAAGTAGTGAGGTGAGGAAGTAAGGAGTAACAAGTGCAGTTGTAGTTGTTTTGATGGGACAGTTTTTGGCTCTGTAAAGCATACTTAGATTTTGGTGAGTTTGTAAAGCAGTTTTGTATATGCAGGTCATATTTTAGTTTACCATCCACTATCATGCCTAATAATTTGCTATGAGAAGTGATTTTAGTGGTTTTATTATGAAGAGAGAAGACTTTAAATGTGTTATATTTTCCATGAGAAAGGGATTTGTTGAAAAAAAAATATTTTCTTTTGAGTGGGAGGAATGTTTCACATATGTTGTTAGTTATGAAACCATGTTTCAGTGGCTGTTAAAGCTTTCTGAGTGTTTTTTTGGAGTTGTGCCAGGTTGTGTGATGTGCTTATAAGTGTGGAGTCATCTGGATATTGTACTTGAAAGGCCTGTTGTGTTGATGTGTGGAGGGTGACAGTGAGAATGTTAAAGGGGATGGGACCAAGGATAGAGCTTGTGGTACACCAGTGGTGACTGAGAAATGTGGAGAGAGAGTGATGCGTCATTTACTGACTGATACCTACTGGACAATTAGCTTTCGAACAATAAAAGACTGCAGCTAAGATAGACTTAGTAAGGGCATCTGAAGTACCCATTTGCTGTGACAAATTGTGTCAAGAGGTCTTTAACAAGTCTAGAAATAAGGAGGAGACTAGCTTGCTGTTATTTCTAGCTTTTTTGACAGTATATACACATAACAGTACTTTCATGAATCTGGCCCTTTGCCTTATAGTGTTTCTTTAAACATATGTTCCAACAATCCACAGTGGAAATTTGATGTTTAATACAGAAGACATATATCTGTATTTATCTATCCATGTATCTATATCTATCTATATAGTTAGATAAAGAAATATATATATATATATATATATATATATATATATATATATATATATATATGTGTGTGTGTGTGTGTGTGTAAGACATTTTATTTATCTTTGTATCTTTATCTTTCTATACAGATAGATAGATAAAGACTGTTGTTAAAAACGTATATTTGGTTATTTTGTCAAACAGGAAATTTTATTTTCCTTTTGGTTACCAGGTAGCATCATCCCTAAAGTGGCAATTAGGGAAATGTCACTTTTACCCACGATTCTGAAATATGATATCAACTTTCAAACTATGGAAGAGTGCTGCTGAGATTAACTTAGTAAGGGCACCTGAAGTACACATTTGCTGAGACAGTGTCAAAGATTCATAACAGTCAAAACTCCCTGGACCAAATAGTCAATACACCAACTAGAAGTGCAACCATACCGGATCTGGTCCTCACTAATATGGGTGACTGCTGCACACTCCCTACTGTAATGCCTTCCCTGATAAGGTCAGAACACAAAATGGTCTCCTTTGAAGTAAATATAAAACCTGGACCTCCAGCTAAACCTGGAATATTCACAAACTATGCTAAGGTTAACCCCAGCTATTAAGTGAGAACCTGGCAAAATTTCAAGCCCCCATAAACCCTGAAAACACTTCTGCCTATGCAGAACTGTTCACAGAAACCCTGTACAAGCATGTTAATAGCTGCATAGAGGCAGCTGTATCCACCAAGAAGAAGTACAGAATTAACTCAAAAAATAAGCCACCCTGGTGGAATCATAAAATCAATAGGCTGTATAACAGGAGTAAGAAAATCATGGCAAAAATTAGGAGATGCAGCACTCAGCAGGATAAAAACTAAAAAAAAAAAAAAAACAACTCTGACAAATACCTCATATTTGGCTTTGGTAGACATTAAGTTTGACCTCTCAGGCCAAGGGCAACCACAAAGCTTTCTTTATCTATGTCCGCAACCTCAAAGGAAATACACAATCGTGTGCAGAGCTCTTTGTAAATGGAGCCACTTATACTGAGCTAGAAGATATAGCAAACCTCCTGGCTGATAAATTCAGCTTCAACTTTTCTTCTCTCTCCCCCTCAACCTTCCCTCAGAAAATAGCAAATATAACTCCCCTCTACTATTACTAGGGAACAGGTCCTTAATGCTCTCTCTAAGACCAAGAACACTGCATCAGTGGTCCCAGACTACATCCCAGGATGCCTTCTAAATAGCATGAAACATGACCTATCAGGACCTCTGGAATTACTATTTAACTGTAGCGTCTAAACAGGCTTCATGCCTCATGAATAGAGAAAGGCAACAGTCATCCCTCTGCACAAAGGTGGGCCATCTACAGACCCTGGAAACTACAGACCAATAAGTCTCACTAGTTTTATATGTAAAGCCATGGAAAGAATTGTCATGGAGATGATCGACAGAGATATATAGTAAACCTCCAGACACTGGACCCAACCCAGTTTGGTTTCATCAAGGGCAGATCATGCCTACTCAACCTGGTGGACTTCTTTGAGAAGGTCACCAAAGCAATGGATGAGGGCAAAATCATTCACACTACCTACCTTGACCTGGCCAAGGTATTAGACACAATACCCTGCTCTGGCATTGTTGACAAACTCAAGAGCTTAGGTACAAATCCGTATGTTACCCAGTGGAGAAGCCAACTGGCTCACAGACAGGACCCATGAAGTTAGAATTGAGGAGTGCACCTCTACAAAGAGGCCAGTCAAGTGGAGTCCCTCAGGGATTGGTCCTTGGACCGGTCCTTTTTGGCATTTACTTCTCTGAAGTCAAGGCCAATGTCAGTGGTCTCTGGCTGACTAAATTTGCAGATGACTGCATATTAGGAGCATTCATTGAATTTCCCACTGACACAAATGTTCTCCAGGAGGGGCTGACACAGACAAACAACTAGTGTCAGAGCCATGGAGTAAAGTTAAATACCAAGAAATGCATAATACTATCCATTGGGAAGTCATCCATCCCTGTTGACTATCATATTGACAACACACCCATTAGAGTTCACCCAGTAGTCAGGGACTTAGGGACACACACAAATAGTTATCTAGCCTTTGATCATCACGTGTCTACAGTGGTGAGTTAATCATTCTATGTTGCGCAACTTATAAATAAAGGTATGGCATCCAAGTCCAAGGAAGTCATTGTTCCACTCTATTCTGCATTCATCAGACCTATCATTGAGTACAATGCCACCTTTGGTATGTAACTAACCAGGCATATCCAACAATTGGAACATCCACAGAGGTTCCTCACAAACAATACAGGGGTAAGTAATATGTCCTATGAAGACCGCCTCAAGCCCTATCCCTGTATTTTTGCAAATACCATTAACAACATGTGAACTGCATACCATCACAAAGATCAGCAATGCAGGTTCTTTTGTAAAGGAAGCACTGCACAATATTTAGAACCAGTTTTACAGCAATAAGCTTAGACTATACAAAGCAAACATGATTGCCACAGTATACATCTAATCTCCAGCACCTTGTCAACTAAAGGAGCAATGCTTAGAAGGTCTGGAAGCAAATATTATCCTCACCTGCCCATGACACTTGTATTACATTGCATAACTAAGCCAAAAAAATCAATAAAAGCATACCAAAGTCTTGTAGTTACACAAACACCAAACTTCTACTTTCTCCAGTTGCACTCAGTTCTGGAAAGAGTTTAACACCTGAACAGTCTTACTATCTCACAGCAGATATGTCAGTCAGTTCACCATTCAGATGTGGCAGCTGATTTTACCAATGCATGTCCACCTCCCTTGCTACCAACTTCATCACCCCATGAACTCTAAGTACCTCTTTTCTCCCTCAAAAAAGTCTCTCAAAAAGAAACAAACTAATACAGCCATTAACTAATGATGGCCCACCAAACTCTGACGGTTTCTACCTGTGGTTCATCAAACATTATGGAGATCTCATTTCACCACCAATATGTTACAAAATTGAATCTGGCACTGGCACAACAAACCTTCCACAGTATCTGAAAAAACAATAGATGCCCCCATTCCTAGATGTACTAAACCCCCTAGGTAAGCTAAATCAAAACATGGTCTGCAATCAGTTAGCCACCTTCTTCTACCAATAGAATAGTCTCCTCTCCCATTAGATGGACTTCATTAAAAATAGAAACATCCAAACTGCTGTACATGCACTCAACAATACTCTACTCAGTAATAAAAGTACATCTTACCGGTGCCCTCTTTATTGAACTATCCGAAACCTTTGTAGGTTAAATTTAACTCTCCAGCTTAACCGTTCCTCATACTCTAGCTTTGGTCTCTCCAACCTAAAATGGTTATCCAGCTACCTGTCAAACAGAACCTTCTCAGTAAGATATGCCAACTTCCTAATCGCATACTAATATATCACTATATCACAATGTTACTGCGTTTGCAGATGACATTGCAATACAAACTTCTTAACCAACTATGGCACCATGCTGTAGGAACAGCTAAACAGACTCCAAAAATTGCAACCATGGTTGAAGCTGAATAAACAACCTCCCCCAACCTACAACCTCTAAAATAGGTTCTCACTTTTAAGTACCTAGATATCATTCTTGTTCCTGGTCTACCTATGGTACATCATATTGTTAACCTGAAAACAAAAGTCAACCCTACTCTATTTAGCTTTCATAAAAAAGTCTGGCAGTTGCATACCACTGAAGGAAGGGCAGCTATTGGTAAGAATACCCTCCAACTCCAACTAGAATATGCCCCACCATTACTTCAGTCCATCCATCCACAATCTGACTAACTTGCATTTTGACCAAAATTACTGTATTTTGACAATGCATATTTAATTGATAAAAATAAAAATACAAATTCCCAAAAAAAGAAATAACAACTCTGAAGAAAAACAAGTTGTTGCAAGAGGGCAGATCCAACCCCCCCCCCCCATCCCATCGCTGTGCAAGTGTTTCACCTCTTGAGATGGCACAATATGGAGTAAAGGGCATATTTCCCAACAACAGTATTACAGCAATCTCACACCACCAACTTCGACAAAACAGAATTGACAGAACTGGTGTCAATTAAATAGTGGGTTACCTATTAAACCCCTGCTTGTGTGTGTGCATGCATATGCCTCAAAACAAAGTCACTTAAAAAAACAGCCAACATAAATAATACATGAAGGAATAAGTCCCAAATAGAAATTTGTAATCTATATGCTAGCTAACTACTTACAGTAAGCAGAGTGCAAATTACAATATCTACATTAGGTTGTTCATTTTAGTCATAAAAAAAAAATGATTAGTTGCCAGTCAAATATAAGAATATGCTAATCGCGGTATCACTAGGACAGGATGAAAGCAGTCCTTTATAAAATATGTTGTAGTAGTATTCTAAACATGATTTGACACTAATTTGCAAGAAAACCACAATTATATGAAAAGCAAACCAAAATTATTAGGCAAAAATGTGGACATTCTGCAAAAAGCTGTTCAGATGAGAGGTACGATCACACCTACGCTTCCCTGACAGTACTGCTTTTCAGTAATCGCTAGGCTTACAGGGGCGGCCCGTGCTATTAGACTGCCGGACTGCAGCCCCCTCAACTGTAAACTGAAGAAATAAAAGGAAAATGTAAAGAAATAAACAAAAAAAGAAAAGATAAAAAAATTTAAAAATTCGCTGACTTTTGCGCATTAGTCCGGACTGCTGCTGAGACAGTCTGGAGCATGCGCAAATTGTCTCAGCAGCAGTCCTGACTGAGAAGCATGAAGAACGGAGCTCCCAGAAGTCTATGCAGTTTTAAACTGCATAGACTATCCTGTAACTTGCTGGGAAAACGCATCGGGGTCTGACTGCAACGTCAGCAGTCTGGAGTTTGCTGCAGCAGTCTCGTCGGGGTAAGATCTCGCGACGGGCAGGGTCTGGATTCGGGGTAAGATCTCGCGACGGGCAGGGTCTGGATTTGCGCGGGTTCATAGCTAAGCTTACTCGGATGTATGGGATTTGGATTTACGGTGGTTTGCTACGGGACAGGGATTTGGATTTACGGTGGTTTGCTACGAGATCTACTACAGGTAAGGGTGTGTGTGTGTGTGTTTGTGTAAGAGAAAACATTGCAACATTAGCCAGATAAAAACAGAAAAAATTGTTTTCAAACTTCAGTTACTTGGTACTTGGGCTGAGTCATTCAGTAAACCAAGGAAAAGAGGCTCTTCAGTTTCTCAGATATGCTACAATAGCAAATAAATACATGAACTTTGGAAGAATTCATATTTGAAGTATTTTTATTCCCCAGCCTGCTTACATAAGATGTTCCCTACTCACTGTTTTTCAGTCCTGTTGGTGGTGTGCATTCAGAGTTAGGGATGACTCTTGGCTCCATAGTTTTTGGACCGTTAGTAAACTGGAGAATAGAAGGTAGCTGTCTTTGAAATTTTTAAGCTGGGTTTTGGATCAAATTATTCTAGTTTTATCTAGCTTTTACTTTTTATGTATAACCAAGAAGACCTCAGTTGCAGCAATATGATAAAGTTTTTGTCTTTGTAATGGTCCTGTTACCTAATTGACATAAAGATGGAAGACTGAGCAGGCTCCAAGTCTTGGAGACTTGAAATTAAGTACTGAGCTGGAAAAGGAGAAGGGAAGTTATCCAAGGGAAAAAAAATAGATATGTGCTAATAAATACTTCCCTTGGTATCAGCATGTAAACTCAGAAGTCCTTTAAAAATTTCTAGTATCTAGGGACAGATTATCCATTTACAAGATACCTTAAGTAATACACTAACAATGTGCTTTCCTGCCTAAATGATGGATTTAAATATTTAATTCTAACTTTAAATGGCTTGGTACTACTAGTAATGTTATATTGTTAAAGTATATAATGCTCATTTCATTTAATGTTATGGTTCATAAGTGACAATGGATAGGGTTATTTATTAATGCATTTGTTAATTGCGGTAGAGCACTTATCTACATGGACCATTTCCATTGCTGTTGTTAAAGTTAATAAAGTTACTGGATAACAAAGAGAAAAAAAAATGTTTCCATTTTTAAATTTACAGGATATGAATGTATGTGAAATGTCAAGGATTACTGAAAAAACTGTGTAGTCGTCCTGTATTGTTCAGTACACTGATTGTATTGCCAGTTATTTCTCCTAAAAATTAAACCACAGGATATGCACTTTGGTGGTTATACATACACAGCTGGAATATAAGGCTGCACATTTATCTTTGAACAAGGTGGGGGGTGTGACATTTAGTGAGCTTTGAGTACAGCCAATAATATAACAAGGCTGACAAGCTAACATCATTATGCCACTGTTTCAGGATACATGTAGGATATTTACACCTTTTTGAAGTGAATATTATTCATAATTCAAATAAAACTTTGCCTGATGATGAAATATATTTGGAGATTAGTTTTTTTTGCCAGCTCACTACAGTTGTTATTATGTCATTGCTTCAGACTGTTAAAACATATTGTATAAAAGAAACATGAATTTAAGGATTTATTCTGATAAGGTCAAGTACTGCGGTGGTGGTGCTGCGGTATCATTGTTGCCTCACAGCAAGACGTTGTTCGTTCAATTCTCAGCTAAAGCGTCTTCTGTGTGGAGACATGCGCGAAGGGGCATACCTTCGTGGAAGGTTGTGCATCAGGGCTGGCAACTCGGCTCGTAAAAATCTTCTGCCAGTCATTAGCGGACCGGAGTTCCGCTGTGGCGACCCCTAACCGGGAAAAGCCGAAAGACACAACAACATTCTGATAAGGTCAAGTCTGTATTTCATAATATAAATAATGCTTATTCTGGCTTATTGCTGTAAAGACAGTTTAAATAGACCTTTATTCCACGATACAATACACAAGTCCTGGCTTGTGGGTGAGGGGCCTTACATATGAAGTCAAGTGTGAGAAATATGTAACACGCTGTTTAACGTTTCTGTTGAAAGTTTGACAAATACAGTGAAAGGCATTGAATTTGAAACACTGAGGCCTGTATAATGCATGTCTCCATGGTAACATTGCAGGTTGACATAGGCAGGACTATGGTGTTTTGCAGTAGTTGAGGTTAGCGTATTGAAGATCTCAGTCACTGTTTCAATACAATAAATTACATAGCCTTGTTGACTGCTGTCACAATGAAATTAAAAATACAGAGACATGTTACTTATCAGACTTGAAAAACTACATTCCCAGGTTACCGTCTCACATCTTTGAAAACAAGTTACAAATACTTGTCAGCCTTCATAAAAGTATTCAATATGTGCATGCTAGAGCTATTGTATAAGGACTGAAATCTTTAACTAAATTTCTATATGTTTACATCTTATGTTAATTCTAGTACGAACTAATATCCAGCACACCATATAATGTACAAATCTTGTGTCTGATGTCAGAAAGGTACTACAGTCGGCACTGGTCAGACTGGATAAAGAGGTCTTGTTTATAAACCTTTTACTCCACAGCAGTAGCATGAAACATTGTGATACTGGTTTAAGGAATGCAGACAAAATAAGATTACTTCCGGCAAGTTTTCTCTCCAGGTGCCCATACTTGTATTATTGTTTTTTAGTGTGCATGCTCATCGTTGTAGATTGTGGGTTTGGTAATTTGTAAATTAAGGATATTGTAATTTACAGATTATGGTCTCAGTGATTTACTGATTATGAATACAGTAATTTATAGTTTAAGGTTTCATGTGTTGCCTCGCAATTAACCTAATGGCTGTTTTTAACATATCTCTATTTATAGAACTATTTTGCAATGTTTTTTCATGGGTAGTCAACACTTTGGCTTGGAGCTCATTTGGTAAAAGAATTTAAACTTTGTATGAGAATTTATTCTGTACCCTGATGAAAATAAACCTGAACTAAAGCTTAATTATGATGTATCTGTTTCCTGGATGGTATAAAATTTGTCTGTTAAGAAAATCCTGAACTGTGAATTATCTATTACTTTTCTTAAGATGGCACTTACTTATTTGTTGCTTTCTTTGTTTGCTTGCATATTTACTTTTTTAGTTATGATCAACTGCATTAAAAGCAGAAAATAAGATGAAATGAGTAAAATAATAGCAGTATAACTTACAGATTAACAATAACTTAAAGTGCAATGCAGTAGCAGTTGTAATATGAAACAGTTCTATCTTCCATTTTGTGGAAAACTGCAAATGTGCATATTTGGTGACACAGACTGACTCATGAGATATCCTGCAACTGCAGTAAAGTTAACTGCTGAACAGCAAAGGCATTTGGACTCAGAAATGCATGAAAGAATTTTATCCTTGACAAGATAGCTGTTAGTGTGGACTGTTAACATATAGCAGATGTCTTAGTGTTTGTGCTGTAAAATGCAAAATAAAACTTTCAAATGAAATCCAGATCATCATAGAAGTAAAGCAGTATGCACATTAGTGTTTATGGTAAATGGAGTGAAATAGCCAAGTAATGGATCATTGGAATGGCTGCAGGGGGGAGGGCTCCATTCGACCATGATTTTGTGAGGGGGAAGGTCGGCAAACTCAAAGACAGCCCCAGCTGAACTATACCTCCCAACTGTCCAGATTTTCACAGAATGAATAGATTTTTGCTTCTTATTTTTGGTTTGTTCCTCATATTTGTGGTTTTCTGGAAAATAATTTAGGAATGAAGTCACTAATGACACTGAGTTTCAGACTTCATAACCTTCAGAACAATGCATGCTGAAGTAAGACCTGTTTTATCAACTGTCTCAGTTTATACAAGAACAATTTTTAGTACTGTTTATGTTCCCCCAATATATTTGGCCTTGTCCAGATTTATTGCATTAACAGGTTGAGAGGTACATGCAAATAAATTGCTTTATAGAATTAGGCAAACCCAAACCTCTCAACTGTCCCCAAATTTGGCTCAAAATGTTGCTCTTCCCCTAATAATCCCTCCGCAAAATAACAATTTTGGAAGAAAACATGGAGGGTTTACAATTTAGAAATAACTGTAATAATCAGAGTTAGATTACTTTTATTTCAGAAATGCATGTAGATTCTTTTATTTTGTCAGCTGCTCAAGTTAGCAGTACTATTAAAAAAATGTCCCTTCTTTGACAGGTTCCCAGCTGTATTGTGTGGCTATTTTATATTTTTGCATCACATTTTTGGTCCATTTTTCATAAAATTGTTTTTTTGGCAAATTAGTGGTAAATCATTAGACTGAAGTTAGAAAATAATGACAGACATTTGAGTTTCAGATTTCATATCCTTCAGAAAATTCATACTAATGCAAGACCTACTATTCTATTATCTTTCTAAGTTTATAAGAGCAATATTTAAAAATTGTCATTCTTTTTGGGCCTTTGTCCCACTTCTGTGTATGGCTTTGCTCTGATGGTGAGGTATGACAAATGTGTCGGGGCCATCAGTCAGCCAGAGACATTTCAAATTGTGACATACTTGTTACACCCCACTCCCCCATGTAGTGACTCTGGATGTGTCCAAGCAAGGCAAGGAGCAGTTGTGCAGTGTAAATGTGCAGGGGATATGCAGGGTATCCCCCATCCAAGGTAGACAAAAGTACTACAGTGGCTTTTCATCTCTTCTTGATTTTGCAGAATGGTCTGGTTTCTGTCATATTTTCATACTAATGCAAGACCTACTATTCTATTATCTTTCTAAGTTTATAAGAGCAATATTTAAAAATTGTCCTTCTTTTTGGGCCTTTGTCCCACTTCTGTGTATGGCTTTGCTCTGATGGTGAGGTATGACAAATGTGTCGGGGCCATCAGTCAGCCAGAGACATTTCAAATTGTGACATACTTGTTGCACCCCACTCCCCCATGTAGTGACTCTGGATGTGTCCAAGCAAGGCAAGGAGCAGTTGTGCAGTGTAAATGTGCAGGGTATCCCCCATCCAAGGTAGACACAAGTACTACAGTGGCTTTTCATCTCTTCTTGATTTTGCAGAATGGTCTGGTTTCTGTCATATTTTTGTACTGCTTTCTGCTTATTACTCAAAGTGCCTGTTGCTCTGTGTTAAGTAGCAATGCTTTAATGACCATCAGGAAAGCTTGTCTGAGATCATAACATGCAAGTAAGTTTTAATAAGCATACTGTTAAAGAATTGCCAACATTGAAGCCTTTCTGTTGTTGCCATGCAGAGAATACTTAACTAGATAATGTATAAGCCTTGGATATTGAAATGCATATGACAGTATTTGTAATAAAGGACGGGATTACATTATTTTAAGAAGCTCATTACACTTGGAGACTTCCAGTGATCTCTGAGGGCATTACCCGTAAACTAAACAGAATGCCATTCATGTGTGGTCCATAACCTGTACAGTAATCCTTTAAGCAATGTATCTTGAGCTTGTTTGCTTTTCATTTTTTTACTTTGATCATGTTTTCCCCATGAAACAAGTAGATAGTTGTCAGGCAGCAGGTCTTTTTTGGATAAGAAACATTTTTACAAGTGGAGGCATCACAGAGAGTGCTACTTTCAGCATGTTACTTGGTACTTTAATAAAGCTGAATATAAATTATAATGCAGTACAAGGAGAAGTGGTTTGAGTTGAGTGCTGCTTGTTTTTCTTCTACTTGATTTTGACTGGCATTCCAGTAATGTATTTAATTTATTTTTTCATGCCTCACAACCTATTTGTTTCCATCTAGATACGAAGTAAGCTGTCAAGCAGCCAATGCATTGAAATATTTTTATTCTTTTATACTTCATTTGTCTTGATTAGACTCTCATAATGAGGGTTTGGCACCCAGGGCAGCATATTTAATTAAAAGCTTAGTTTTTGTGGTTTTAAGCATAGCTCCTCCCCTTTCTTGTTGTCCGGACCCCTTCCCATTGACCCCACCCATTCGGCTATCTCCTGCAGCCCCCCTTTGATTTGAAGTCACCAGCTGCCACTGTAGGCTTATACTTTATGCAGTCTGCATTGTGGTCAGAACGAGACAAAAAAAAAAAAAAGAGAGCAAGAGAAAGCAGTATTCGTACATCCAGAACCCTTGCTGTGAAGGGTTAAAGAAAACACAATAGAGAGAAGAATTTATGCACGGACGTGCACAGCACAAATTTGGAAGGCAGGACTGAGTATATGTAACGTGTGCTGCCAGTTAGGGTATGCGTGCGATCATCTGCAAATTCATGGACCATTACACAAAAAAAAAAAAAAAAAAAAAGTAAAGTATTTGTACATCTCAGAACCCTTGCTGTAAAATGTTAAAGAAAAAAAAATAGAGAAGAATTTATGTACGGATGTGCACAGCACAGGTTTGGAAGCCAGGATGAGTATATGTAATGTTTGCTGGCTGTTCATCTGCAAAAGCATGAACACTTTACACATTAAAAGTATACATATTTATATATATATATTAAATGTCTACATGTATATACATATATTGCCCAACAAAAGACTACTGTAATAAGGAAAAAAAATATATATAGCAAAGCTAGAAATGCTGTTTCTTTTAACATGCATGCTTTCCCCTTTGCAGCTGAAGAATGATGAATGGAAATACTGTGCTAAATGTTATAACAAGCAAGTAGCATAAACTAGCTAATAAACCTATTTTGCACATAAATAGAAATAAAAGAAAAATTAGAAACATGCCTACATTAATAGTTGGCTCCAACAACAGCACAGAAACAAAAAAGTATTAAGTAGACACTGTATGAAGCAGGGAACCCAAATTCTGAGTCTCTTAGTGTAGACGGAACTAAGGGAGGACTGGAATACGGGTTTGCACACCTATTTCAAGAAACTTTATGCCGTGGGTGGGATTATTAGAAAGTCTTGAGTGATGTCACAAAAAAGGGAGGTCATTACCTCAGTGAGTGACAGTGTTTTAGCTTTGGTCTGAGGCAGATATGCTGTTGTACAAACCAGCTAGTGCCCCTTTAAGGTAAGTATGTTAGGCAACAGTATCACTAACAGAGTACTAGGCAACATGTTTGTTGTGTCCTTGGGCAACATAGGGGGTAAATATAACATTAAGTCAACCATTTAGGCAACTGTCAGGCCATGTGTTACAGTCTGGTATTCATTTGGAACATGTATGCTGGCAGTCCTTGTTACTAGCAGAGGCTTCATATGTGCATGTTAGTTGTACAGCTGTGCTAATATGTAATGAGTATGAAAGGATTGGGTGCTGCACTCTGATATTGATGGGCCTCATTTGCATTACCTAAGTTAAAATCCTCTGTGAATGCATATTAATGCATGACCTGACATTTTATGCACTTATAGTGTTGCTATAGGGATTGGAAAAATGAACCAAAAGACAAGTTGCAGGACGATGGAGCCTCTTTATTAAAACACATTTTAGTGCTTTCGTCAATGCATAAATGACTTCAGAATTAAAAAATCACACTACATTCTCTACTTACATGATAAAATAAAAAAGTCACATGTTTTCAATTGTTCTATCAGCTTCAACCCAACCTGTCTTAAAGACACAGTACATATATTATTTCTAAACATACAAGACCAGCAATATAGTTGAATTGAAATCCTCTGAACAGAAAATATTTTAAAAAGCAAATTCAGCTTTCATCTTTAAAACATAACTGATGGAAATCACATCATTGAGCCCTGGGGTACACTGGCATTGTATTTTATTTGCCACTGTAGTTCTTTATGCTGCAAACATAAATCTAAGTGTCCCTCCTCTTTGACCCATTTCAACTTTTTCCATAGTCCTGTATTTAAAATAATGTTCTGGATGTTTTTTGACATGTTTTGCAAGTGCATTCTTTTCATCTAGCCTTGAAATGTCATACTGGTGTTGGTAAATCCTCTTTCTAAATACTCCCTTGGTTTTACCAATATTGAACATTCAGCATACTTGACAAACTGCCATGTAAACCACCCCAGAAGTAAAACAATAATCTTTAATAGTGGTTTGAATATACTGGCCAGTACCTATT
Organism: Protopterus annectens; assembly: GCF_019279795.1. Classification (NCBI taxonomy): domain Eukaryota; kingdom Metazoa; phylum Chordata; order Ceratodontiformes; family Protopteridae; genus Protopterus; species Protopterus annectens. The sequence goes on along the minus strand of NC_056735.1, from coordinate 1,384,017,577 downwards.
CTTACACCTTCACCCTCTAAAATAAAATGACACTGGTGGCATCTTCCACATCTGTGCATACCCCTTTCAGCCACTCTAACACTATTACCTTCCAACAGATTCTTAAAACAAAGATATTTCTTATAGACTATGGTAGGTTTTCCCCTACTTTTGACTTAATATTTTGATCTATAGGCAGAGATCTCTCAGGATAAAGGTGGTGCACTAGTGTTGTTTGATAGTGTATATTATAATAATAGAATGTTAGAAATGTTATTGGATGAAACCACATATAAAAAATACATATGTATGATCTAAACAAGGTTATTAGTAAACTTCATGCCTCATTGTATGATATGTTGATGTCCAATATTATAAACAATGATCTCTATAATTATTTTCTAGTTGAAAAACCTTTGGTACCCATCAGAGGTCTTCCGAAGGTGCATAAGACATTGTCTGATCCACCCTTCAGACCTATAGTCTCAGGGAGAGGCTGGCTAACTGAATGTATCTCAATTTATATTGAGAAGCAACTTAGACCTATAGTTGATTCTACCTTCTCCATTTTGAGAGATACTAAACAACTATTGGAATCTCTAACTGAGAGTGCTGTTGAAAAAGCATATTTGGAGAATGACATTATGATGACCTTAGATGTTCAGTCTTTATATACCTGCATACCTAATGATATAGGGGATAGACTTCCTAAGGCTTTTTCTTCTAGAGAAGGGCATGACTAACAACAAAGTGATTATGATCACCATGCTGATGGAATTAGTGTTAGAAAACAATGTATTTTTATATGGTGATGGTTATTATCTGCAGAATTCAGGGGTAGCGATGGGCATGTCATGTGCCAATTCTTATGCAAACCTTGTACTAGCCTATTGGAAATCTATGTATATTTTTGGAAATGAGTATTATTCACAGCACCTCAAGTATTATAAACGTTTTGTGGACGATGTGTTTTTTGTTTGGAGTGGTGATGTTACTATCTTAGATGAGTTTTTAAGTTACATCAACACCACCACATCTTTTCTTAGGCTGACTGGGGAGAGATCATGTCACCAGATTGACTTCTTAGATGTTACCATCAGGAAGCATAATGGGTGTTTCACTACCAACAGTTATAGGAAACCCTGTAGAAAGAACACATACTTACATCGTGATAGTATGCACCCCCCCCCCCCACATACACCAGAACATTGTTAAGAATCAAGCAGCACGCTGTTCACACCTAACAAGTGATGATTCAGCATATAGGAGTGAATTGATGGGCTTAGATGCTGACTTTAAGTCCAGGGGTTACCATGACAATGATTTGACAGTCCTGCAACAAACAGAACGCAGTGAAGAAACAAGACCCTACATTAGGATAGCAACTAGTGAACAGGTGGAACAAAGCAGGCCATTTACTAGAAGTAAAAAGAGGATGGTACTTTCATATACCAATAAGAATAAGAGTATTACTAATGTCATTGGAAAGAACTGGGGTATCCTACAGTTGGATGATAGGCTCAGAGCACTTGTAGGTCCTCACCCCAGTTTTTCCTACAAGAATACTAGATCTTTAAGGAACATGTTATGTTATGAAAGGCGACTTCAAGATCAACCACTTACTATTAGAATGGGTACTTTTCCATGTCGCAGTTGCAATCAGTGCAAATACATACTGGGCAGGAATAACTTTAGGCACCCGGACACAGGTGTGCTATACAAATTTGATCATTATGCAGACTGTAAGACAAGGAACATAGTTTATTTAGCCATCTGCACCAAATGCCAGGCTTTCTACGTCGGTATGATGAATAGAACATTGAGGGAAAGGGTTAGAGAGCATTTATATGCGATCAGCAGGGAGAATGACACGAACGCACTGGCTAGACATGTTCTATCGCAAGGCACCACACACACTTTTGAGTTCTTAGTTATTGAATTGATACACACCACATTGAGATTAGGCAATGTTAGTAACTTCACTGAAAGGGAAGAATGTAAATGGATCATCAGAATGAAAGTAGATGAAGGACATGGCCTTAATGAGAGGGTTACTCTGAAACCCTTTCTAGTCAGTCATCATCTGAAGCATTAGCAGTTATTTATTGCTATACATTTGACTTTTTCATGTCTCTTGGTGTGAGTAGGAATATGTATTTTTAGAAGTTTTTCAGTAGTTTCATATATTTGAAATGTTTTGTATCAAATGTTTTTTATCACATGCTGTTTTTATATGCTCTTGTGTTTTTAATAATATATATTCATATGCTATTTGCCATCTGAAATGTTAATAACAGTAATAATCTATTACTACATCCATTTTAGTGTCAATGTTGAATTTTGAATTTTTACAATATAAGTTTCTGACTTTTTATTTATTTAGAAGTTTCTGACTTTTTATAGTTATGTATTCATACAAAGGCTTTCATTGGTTAACTGTTTAATTGATATGTATTTAAATACAGAAGTGATGAAGTGTTTTATTAAAGTCTGAAGAACGTCCAGAGTAGACGTGAAAGCGCTAACAACCCATGGAATAAAGTTTTTTGCTGTTCAAGTAGAATATATTTTTTATTGATTTTTTACTTTTTTGGTTGATGGTTGGCTTCGATAGTCGTGGAGTACCTGCACCTTGATATTGATATTAATATTTGATCTGTTTAAAAAATACTCCAGTTGTGTTATGACCTCTTTAATCCCATAGAAGCAAGATTATATGGTAAAACCAAGGCTCCTTTGTAACTGGTCTATCTTTGCACAGTGTCAGTACCATTTTACTGCACATAGGACAAGGGTGCAGTATTTTCTAACAAGGGTTTAAAAATACCCTTTGTTCTTTTACTTATTACCTCCCCAATCACCTCACTCAGTAGTTTATCCAGGTACCCCCTCACCAACATTTTCTTAAGTATCTGGCACTCCTTAATAAAGACCTCATCACAACTCACCATTCTAGCCAATCTAACACACTGTCCTTTAATTAAGGACCTTTTTTGATGTAGTGGATGCCCACTAGTAAAATGTAGAAGGGAGTTGGAATTTGTGGGTTTCCTATACAATGTAGACTCAAAACCCTTGTTTTCCTTATTCATTGATAAGGATACATCCAAATAATGTATCACTATACTATTGACCTCCATTGTAAACCTCAAAAAGGTGGTGCTGTTAATAAACTGAAAAAATTCAACCAGTTTCTCTTTGGTATCCTTCCAAAAAATGATAATGTCATCCAAGAAAAATGACCCTACATCACCCAACTTTCAGAGTAACCAGAATCAAAGACCGTGGTCATTTCCCACTCAGCTAATACCATATTAGCAAATGCTGGGGAACATGCCGCTCCCTTCTTCTGTTTGAATAGTTGTTCTTCAAAACTCAAAAAGTTGTTCTCCAGAATGCCTTCTATTAACGCCCTAATAGTAAGAAGCTTGTTATAGCTAAATCTGGAATTTTTACACAGAAATTCATAAAACATTTCCAACCCCTCATTATGGGGATAACGGAAAAAATGTCAATAACATCTCTTGTGACCAACAAAAGTTCATCTGAATAAATCTGTGAGTTAACTTTAGATAAAAAAATCCCTCAAATCCTTAAAAATATGTGGGAATTTATCCAAGATACCATTGACCTGAAATCTACAAATTTTGCCAGTGAGAAGGTCTTTGAGGCTTTGGCATCCACAATAGGTCTTAATGGTGGTTCACAGACACTCTTATGAATTTTTGGAATACCGAAAATTGTGGGTGTCCTAGGATGGTCTACTTTCAAATATTCATATTCCTGTAAAGTAAATCTGTCTGTTTAACAATAGTTCTTTTAATAGTATGTCAGTCCTCTGGTAGGCAATATTTCTTTCATTAATGGACACTTCCTCATGTGTATATGTATACAAGACTCCTAGTAATTTGTTGACATAATCAACGTGGTCCATAGCGTGGTCCATAGCAACCAGCCCCCCACGTTTGTCAGGTTTTATAATTCTTAGATTTTTCATTGATGCTATATTTTTAAACAGTCCTGATTCCTAAACACTGAGATTACTAAAGCTGGGGGAGTTGTTCTTTTTGATGGAATAAATATCTCTGATGTCCTTTTCAAACATTTTCTCAAAAATATTAACAAGGGGTGAAGTGGGGGGGGTTAAATGTACTACTTCTTTTTAAAGGCATTACTCTATCTGACACTGGGTTTTCAAAATAGTTGTTTAAATTAATTTTCCTAGTAAACAGCTTAAGTTGTACTAGAATTTCTTCAATATTTCCTTTTCTTAAAGGAACAAATGAAAAACCTTTTTCAAACAGTTCTGCCCATTCAGTGGTAACAAGGGTTCTGCTTAATTTAAAGACCTTAAAATCACCACTATTGTTAGTAACAATGGTACATTTCATATTGTCTTCATTTTCATCAGTTTGTAACACGTTCAACATTAAGTATCTGCTGTAACCCCCCCGCCCATCCCCCCTGTAACTACCCCTGGTGTTCCATGTTGCTTGTGAGTAACTGTTCCCTCTCCCTCCATTGTGGCCCCCTATCCTCCGATTCATTAGTCGTCCGAACCTCGGGGGGGGGCTACTAAAGGGGGTCCACCATTATCATCATCAATATTGTCATCATCTGGTGTGTTAGTAACCTCACTTTCTGTATTAACATTAACAGCATGATTCTGTACTGCATTGTGAACTTTTGTCCCTGTTTAACAAACAGGGTTGTGAGCTGATTGTGTTATTAAAGACAATGACAGGCAAATGAATGTGCTGAATGAAACAATTGTAAGACTTAATAATTCTATACAAAATGACATTGTTTGAAAGTAAAATTAATGTGTCTGGAGCTTTTTTTTGGAAATTGACAAAGTTATTCATGACCTCATAAATAAAAAAAATCTAAAAAATTGTTAAGGGACAAAAATGACTATGAAGCTGGTAAAACTTACCCTATTCCACCAGGACAGGGTGAAAATCATGTTGTTAATGTTAATACAGAAAGTGAGGTGCCTAATTCACTAATGTCTCTATCAGGAATGCCAGAACTTGAGCTAGAAAGATGTAAAACTGGGTCATCATGGGTCTCAGTATTTTCAGAAAAGGACTGATGGCTGAATCAGTCTTTTTTTATTTTCACCCATATACATACCAGTTACATAATGAATTTCCTTTTGCTACTGTTGATTACATTAAGAATATTTATTTAAAAAACAAAGTGTATAAAGGTCATACAGACAAACCATTTGGTAAAAACTGCAAGAAAGGCCCAGCCAAGCTAGAGTATTCATTGTGTAACCACTTAAGCCTCCTGTAGTAGAAACCCAATGGGATATATGCAAATGACTCTTTACAGGAGTGCCAGTGTTTCAGCTGTAAGACTTCTGAATACTTATGACTTTTTACTTTTTAAGTTTTTATGGGTACTTCCAGACCAGTAGGGAAAACCCCACTAGCTGTAGACATGCCATGTTTTGGCCTCTTTCTGACCTCGTCAGTACAGCATAAGTGGATTATTTGGTTATACTTTAGAAATACACAGCTTTAAATCAAGCCTGATGTCATTAAACATTAGTATGCCTGTGAAATATCCCAAATACCATCCAAACCAAAGGGTAAAAAAGTCACACAGACAAGCCATTCAGTCAAAACTGCAATTAAGACCCTGCCAAATTAAAGTCTTCACAGTAATACCTTAAACCTCCTGTAGTGGAAGCCCATGGAATAACCCTTAAGGAAATATCAGTGTTTCAACCTCATGGCTTCTGAATGCCCATGACTTTTTACTTTTTAAGTCTTCATGGGAACATTCAGACCAATAAAGCCAAACCCCACTAGCTGTAGACACCGCATGTTTTGGACTCTTTCTTACACTGTCAGTACAGTATAAATGGATTGCTTGGCTGTACTTTAGAAACACAAAGCTTAAAATTGATTTAAAATGATTCTAGTTTATTTTAGTTTCACTGTCTATTCATTTTTCTCTGACTACTTCCTCAAAATAATGTCATGGGTAGGTATTAGCAATGATTTACATAAACCAGCAATATATTCTGGATAATCAGCAGCAAATATACCTCTTCAGAACAGTGAGTACTTACTTGCATTACCATTTCATTTATAAATTATATACATTTATGTTAATTGTCAATGTAGGGTGTTCCAACTATGAAGCATAACTAGCAGCTTACCGTACTAGACTATCTCCTATTGAAACTAGTACAGAAATATTGTAACGTATACACTAATTTAGGTAGTGAGGCACAGTGAATTCAATCTTTCACGATGTCGTATCAGGAGTTTTCAGCTTCAAGAATTTTTTTCAGGTGGACATGATTACCATCAAAGCTAAATGCAAAAAACTACACAATTTTTGCTTCAAAAACTGTATAATTTGGTGTTGTGAATGGTAAAGAGATTACATCTTTTGCTAAGGGTTTGTTACTTACATTTGCTCTGGAAAGTGCAGCAATACACTTTAAAATTCATACGGTTTTGATAATACTGTTCCTAATGTTTCATGATATTGCCCGTCTGAACAGATAATTCCCCACTCTACTGGGCATTCTTGTGTATTGGCTTTAAGTTACTAATTCAACTATATATAAACATAATACATTATGAATGCTTTAATTTACTTTTCTTTATAAAAGTTATAATGGCTAAAACTGCAGTATTTCACTCAGATGGCTTGATTTCTTTTTCATTATATAAATCAGGTAAACTTTAAAATATATTTTCTCCTTTAATGGAAGATAGACTCTAAACAAGGGGAATTTACAAATCAACAGAGAGCCGGCAAATCCGAGTGAATAAGATTATAATGTAACATTAGACAGCAGAAAGTTTTATAACATGTTACTTTACAGGGGCAAATTAAATTCTTTTATAGTTTTTCTAGCTATATTAGATAGTAAGAATGTATAAAATGCTGTATCTTTATTAGCTTTCTCTAGAATAAATGCTGTAGCTGTGAGCACTCTTAACATCTGCTATACTTCATGCCAGTTGAACTGGCAAAATAAAACTCTTGATTCTACACTGTTTTAAGTGTAGTCTGTTATGAAAAAATGATTGACAGAACATCTGACAATAGATAAGTATCTCATTTAGCAACAGGTTATGTATGTGTGAGTATTACTGATGTTGGGCACCTGATGGAATATGTTTGCTATCAATAACAAAGTGAGGCCCAACATTCCACCTTTGTATTGGAAGACTCACATTATGGGTGTTCTCTCCATGAGGTTGCTTGGTATGTGGATGTATTGTAATATATGGTAGGTCATACAACTGAGAAAGTGGTACAAGTTGTGATTTGTTGAAGCCTGTAAGATCCCTCTGATGTTATCTGCTGGCCATTGAAATGTTCCCATGGCCAAGATGTCCATTAGTTGATCACACTGGCATGCAGTATGCTGGCCATGTTTGCCATGTACCACTGTCTCCTGGCACATGTGATATAGTTGACCTGTGGTTGTTGTGCCCATGTAGCAATAGTCTGTTTGCTCCAGGGCTGTGAGGACTGCTTATTGTGTCAGAGATGCTAATGACACTGCTGTGGACTTCTGTACACTGCTGGTGATTGCAGAATGCTGATACACTGCTGCAAATGCAATAATGCCACTGGCAGTAATGGGGTTTATCAATTTCTTTCCATTTCTACTAGCAGGACTTCTGATCTGTGTTGGTATGTGACTGTGTCACTGCTTCCAGTGTTGCTTATTGCATATATGTTTGTTATCTTTGGTATGTGCTCCTGATTTTAAACACAAGTAATTAAGGGTTCTTGTTCATTTGCCTATTCAGTATATTCAATGGTGTGCAATTACGTACCTTTCTTCTGCTTGATGTGTGCTTATTTTAGAATCATGATAGTACAGCCTGTGACAAAGGGAAATAATGCCAGTACAGCTAGCTGGAATTTTGTAAATAATTATATGTCATTTGTGAATATTAATATGCTTTATATAGAAGTGTGACAGAAGGAGATACTGCCAGCACAGCTACCTGGAATTTTGTAAATAATCATATGTCATCTGTGAATATCAACATGATTCATATGCTTGTTTTACAAGTGTATTAGAACTGTATGTTATGTGTATATTAAACCGCTGGTACAGAAATGTGTGTTGAACAGGGTTTGTACAGTACTGAGCCTAGATGTGTGACCACTGGGTACCCTGCTGGATTAGAACAGAAATGTTTATAAACTATTGTAATTGTGTAAATGTATATGTTTTAACAGTGGGAACTAGAACATAGAGGGTTAACATGCAAAACTTCAAGAAAATAATTGAAATTAAATTGTTTTATGATTGTGCTATAAAAGTTAGTTTCAATGCAGCAAGGAGACAGGATGTCTAGAACTAGGGTGCCTCTGCATTGTTTTGTAAGTGTTTTATTGTTTTATGTCTTCCAGCAGTTACAAACATCTGAAGACTATGTATTTTCACAGGGAGATGTTAAATGTTGATAGTTTCTGACAATGGGGGTTTAGCTTGGCCACTAAACTCAGGTGACAAAAAGTGATGTCATCAAAGCTAACCCAGCAGTAATATTTGATATTAATTTAAGAACTCTCAGAGAGAGAGAGAGAGAGAGAGAGAGAGAGAGTTGTATTTGTCTTTGACCTGCTGGGAAACATCCACTCACCTTACCTTGCTGTAAGGAAGTTTCTAGGGCTTAGTTAACTCTCTTAGATTTAGATAGGAATATAGTGATGTATATCTTAGATGTTTTCTTTATTTGTTTGAGACTGTCCTGCAATGTTTTAAATATTTCCTGTGATTTTGAACTCTCAAGTTACTGTGATGATTTACTGAGTACTGGAATAGACTACTTTAAGGCCCTTAGCAAAGGGTGTCCAATTTTAAACCCGTCTTTGTGGCTAATATTTGTGAGACATATTTAAGCTCTTAGAGTATTTGCATATCTATTTGGTGACATTATGCAGGCCACTCCTAATATCTTTGTCTCTTGGTCAGACTACCATTTGGATTAATAGTAACATTACACAGTAAAATTGGACACCCTTTGCTAAGGGCCTTAAAGTAGCTGATAAGGAGTGACTGGTGGCAGGGGAAACTACCTTATAGTCTGGGCAGAAAGGGGCATAGCTAATAAATCTGTGCCAGGCTTTCCCAGGTATGTGTGTGTGTGTAAATCAAACTTCTAAGTGTGTGTGTAAGCTACTTGGGCAGGGACATGAAACACTGGTTGGACAGAGAGGGTGCTGGAGGTCTTGGCTTGGTCACTCAGCTGAGATCTCAACTCTAAAGCTGTGCCAGTGGGGAGTCTTAATGGGGATCTGGAGGAAAAGGGAGAAACCAGCCCCAGACTGACTGTGGTCTCTGTGTGCTCTTAAGGGAAGTTGCACTTTACTATGTGTGTGCTTGCCATCCTCCCAGTGTGTATGTCCCCTACTGTTGCCAGTGGTGAGGACTGAGGCTCCTTGATTACTGGCCCAATGCAGGGGCATCATATATTAATTGGTGGGCAGGGTGGGATATCCACATCACTTATTAATTGGCTTGTAGTGGTGGGATATCCACATATTAAGATTCAGTGGCTTGTAGTGGTGGGATATCCACATATTAAGATTCAGTGGTGTGGATATTGAATTCTTGTAGCCTGTAAACAGTGGTAACCAAGGAAGGTGTTTTTACTCTTAATCAGCCGCACAGTAAACATTCAGCATTTCATATCACAATTATTTTTTTTGTTAGCTTAGTTAGTCAGGGGGAGCAGGCAAGCATGTCAGCAGAGGAGTATGGTAAGCTGACAAGGAGCCAGTTGACTGAGATGTGCCAGGCTAAAGGACTGGTGCATGCTAACCTGACTAAAGCAGAAATTATTGCAGCCTTGGGCTCAGCTGCATCATAGACCGGCAGTCAGGAGGACAACCAGTCTGCCCTTGGAGATGTACAACTTTTAAGAAAATGTACAGTTTGACCTTTCCACAGATGACTTAAAAATCCATCTGGATTTAAAGAGAGGTGAATTGGAGGTCAAATGTTTGGAAATAGAATCAGCAGAGACTGCTGCAGGAGAAATAAATTGAATTAGAAGCAGCACATAGACTGAGATGTCTGGAAGCTGAAGAGAATGAGAGGCAGTGGCAACATGAAAAGGAAATACTGATTCTTCTCCAGGGTCATGGAGGTAATGGGGAAGGGAGTAACCAAACCTCGGAAGCAACAAAGGTCAGTAGATTTCTTCCACAATTTACAGATGGGAATCATTTTGATAGTTTCATTCATATGTTTGAAAGGGTATGTAAACAGTATAATGTTGACCAAGGGCACTGGGTACGGTTCCTGACCCTCTTACTCCATGGTAAAGCTGTAAGTGCAGTTTCTAAATTGTCTGATACTAATTGCTTAAGTTATAATACAGTCAAAATTGTTTGTTAGAATGTTTTAAGTTAACATTTGAAGCTTATAGAAAAAGGTTTTTTGAGCATAGATGCAAGGCAGATGAAAGTGTGTGTGAATATATTGCTGAACTAAGCACTTATTTTCATAGGTGGGTGAGTGGATGTCATGTCACCACTTTTGAAGGGCTGGCAGACCTTTTGTTGAGGGAACAAGCCCTTAGCACTTTGCCTGAGGGCATGAAAATCTGGTTAGCAGATAGAGAATGTAACACAGCAGATGAGTTTGGAAAAAAGGGAAACCTGTGCCTAACAAGTAGGGCATCACTGCACAGGAAAGGGATACCCGGTGCTGCTCATGGATCTAAGGGAACCCATGGTGGGCAGCCTAGACTGCCACAACAGAGTCCACCAGGAAGCCAATAGTCCAGGTACATGTCCAGGACTATGGGTTAAATGTTTTAAATGCAACCAGTGGGGCCATGTAGCATATAGATGTCCATGGAGGGGAACAAAAGGTAGGAGAGCCAGTAAATGGGAATGACAAAATGCCAGCAGTAAGTTGTCTCAAGACAACAAGGGTACCAAACTACCACAAGAGGTTATATCCTATCTTAGTGAATGGGAAACAGGCCACTGCTAAGAGAGACACAGCCTCTGACCTAACCATTGTGAAGCCTGCAATGGTTACAGAGCAGCACTACTTGCTTGGGCAGTCTATTCCAGTCAGAGCTTTAGGAGGGACCCCATTCCAAATACCATTGGCTAGAGTTTACCTTGACTGGGAGGGTGGAAAAGGAAGCCAGCAAGTAAGTGTGTTTGAGGATATCCCTGCAGATGTCCTGATAGGGAATGATTTTGATAATGCAGTACCTTCTGTGCATGCAGTTACATGCACTAAGGTTTGGAGACAATCATGTGGGTCTGGTAGGCTAGGGGACCCAGACAGACCGCACACTTGCAGCCAGGACTGGTGAGTTGGTACTTCAAGGAGGGAGTACTCTGTAGCAGTGACACTGAAGGTGAGCCACAGTTGTTGGTAGGTAATGATGCACCCTTGGACAGAGTGACTGCAAGGCCAGAGGTGAGTAGTAGTACCCAGGCTGACAGTGAGGCACCACTGTCAGAGGATACCAGACTTCCTGTGGAAGGGGAGCTGGGAAGGGTTACAAAGAGAGAAAGTTAAGACAGGCTCAGCTCTCAGGCCCTATATTACAAAACCCGAGAGAGGTAGCTAGTGAGGCACCTGGTTTTCAAGGGAAGGAGGAATCTGTATACTGGGACAAAGGGTTACTGTATAGAGAGTGGACCTCTGAGGGAGAGCTAGAGGGTGAGAGAATACAGTAGTTGGTACTGGTATTGCCCAGAGCCTACAGTATGCACTTCTAACCATAGCCCATGATATTCCCTTTGCAGGTCATATGGGCATGAAGCATGCCAACAGACCTATTATGCAGAACTTTTATTGGCCTGGGATTTCCAGAGATGTAACAGGGTACTCCAGGACCTGTGCGCAGTGCCAAAAGGTAGGCAAGGCAGGAGACAAGGTGAAAGATCCTTTGAGTTTGCTTGTGATTGAGGAGCCATTTCAGAGGGTAGCTATGTATATTGTGGGGCCTCTGAGTACCCCAAGTTCCACAGGGAAGAAGTATACCCTAGTGGTAGTAGATTATGCTACCAGATATCCCGAGGCCCTGTTTGAGATTTTCAGTAGGGTAGGTTTCCCAAAAGAAATACTGACCGACAGAGGTGCCAATTTCATGTCAGACCTGCTAGCTTGCCTGTGGAAGCACTGTGAGGTGAAGCACCTAAAGACCACCCCTACCATCCCCAGAGTAATGGTCTGGTTGAGAGGTTAAACTCTACACTGAAGACCATGCTACAGGCATTTACAGACCAGTTTAAGAGGGAGTGGGACAAATATTTGCCCCATCTGTTTGCTTAAAGAGAGGTGCCCCAGGAATCCACAAGTTTTTCATCCTTCGAGTTGCCATATTGGCACAGGGTGAAGAAACCTCTAGATTTGATTTGTGATGAGTGGGAGGGTGAGTGCAAATCCCACAAGGGAGTCTGTTGTGGCATATGGCCTAAACCTCAGGACAAGGCTTAGGAAACTCACAGGCTTGGCCCAGGAGAACCTGGCAGAAGCCCAACAGCAGAAAAAGGTCTGGTATGACAGGAATGCTTGAGCTAGAGAGTATGCTGTGGGGCAGCAGGTAATGGTCATCATTCCTCTCAGACACAACAAGCTGCAGGCAGCTTGGGAGGGACCCTTCAAAGTGGTAAGGAAGGTCAGTGATGTTAACTACATGGTAGAACTGCTAGGCAAAATGCAGGGGCACAAACTGTACCATGTTAACATGATGAAACCTTATCATGATAGGGAGTTGAAATTAAATTGTTTTATGATTGTGCTATAAAAGTTAGTTTCAATGCAGCAAGGAGACAGGATGTCTAGAACTATGGTGCCTTTTGCATTGTTTTGTAAGTGTTTTATTGTTTTATGTCTTCCAAAAGTTCCAAACATCTGAAGGCTCTGTATTTTCACAGGGAGATGTTAAATGTTGATATTTCTGACATTTGGGGTTTAGCTTGGCAACTAAAGTCAGGTGACAAAAAGTGATGTCATCCAAGCTAACTAAGCAGTAATATTTGATATTAATTTAAGAACTCTCAGAGAGAGAGAGAATTTTGTATTGTCTTTCACCTGACAGCATCAGCTAGGAAACATCCACTCACCTTGCCTTGCTCTAAGTAAGTTTCTAAGGCATAGTAACTCTTTGAGATTCAGATAGGAATATAGTGAAGTATAGCTTATATGTTTTCTTTATTTGTTTGAGATTGTCAATGTTGTTTTAAAAATTTCCTGTGATTTTGAATAGTGAAGTTACTGTGATTTCCTGAGTATTTTTGTTATTTTATTATTTTTTATTAAATATACTTAGGTGGCTGATATGTGTGAGACATATTTATGCTCCTAGAGTACTTGCATATTTATTTAGTGACATTGTGCAGGCCACTCCTAATAGCCTTGTCTCTTGGTCAGACTACCATTTGGATTAATAGTAACATTAAACAGTAAGATTGGACACCCTTTGCTAAGGGTCTTAAAGTAGCTGATAAGGAGTGACTGGTGGCAGGGAAAACTACCTTATAGTCTGGGCAGAAGGGGACATAGCTGATATATCTGTGCCAGGCTTTCCCAGGTGTGTGCGCATGTGTGTGTGTGTAAATCAAACTTCTAAGTGTGTGTGCAAGCTACTTGGGCAAGGACATGAAGCACTGGTTGGACAGAGAGGGTGCTGGATGTCTTGGCTTGGTCACTCAGCTGAGATCTCAACTCTATAGCTGTGCCAGTGGGGAGTCTTACTGGGGATCTGGAGGAAAAGGGAAACCCAGCCCCAAACTGACTGTGGTCTCTGTGTGCTCTTAGGGAAAATTGCACTTTACTTTGTGCGTACTTGTCATCCACCCAGTGTGCATGTCCCCCCTGTTCCCAGTGGTGAGGATTGAGGTTCCTTGATTACTGGTCCAGTGCAAGGGTGTCACACTGCCTATAGTGTTTTAACTGTGTATTGGTCTTGTGGATAGTTCACAACTTCAAGCAGTTTCTAACTAGATCCATAGTCCATTATTAAACAATGCTACACCAACAGAACACAACTCACTGTAGCAAAATTAGAAATGTTAAAAACAATTTGGGTGTACTACTCATAATGTATAGAGCGTAAGTTGTTGTGTATGTCTTCCAAATGGCATATACATTAGCCAACTCCCAGGCCCCAAGTGTAGACTTAAAATTTTGTTACCACAAACTGCTAGCCCACCTAACCCAACCCCCCATCCAAGGATAGACTATTTTTTAAGTTCCAGTCAGCCAATAGAATAATTGCCTAGTATTGTATGACAACATATATATAGCAACTTGTAATTCTTTTGCTTGATATAAGTGAACAAAATACATATTAAATGTCTCCTAGCTACTAAATACCATGGTATTCATATTATTTACAGTGCTGATATCAAATCACTGTGAAGAGTTTTGCAATCAGTGATAGACTGGTCATACCTGTCTGAAATCCAAAGGGAGTTTTATCCATAATGTACAGATCAGTACTGCAGATAGTAGATATTGAACCTGATAGGATGCACTTGTTGCTGTGCTGTGTGTGTATGTTTTGTGTGTGTCTGTGTGTGTTCCGCAACTGGAATGGAAAATAAATGCAAGTAGTAGAAAGGTAACTATGTTCATTACTATTATGTGAAGATTTCATTTCAGGTGGTTACCTTTCAGAATTTCCTCAACTTATGAATTCATTCAGCATGAAATCAGTGCACTCTTCAAATAACATGAAGGCACACTGGTTGTGATGTATAGCATTTTGGTGTTTAGGCCTGATAAAAAGTCACATAAGAGGCTAAAGGCACTGCTTCAGACAAAGGGTCATGATTTAGGCTAAATAATGTTGTTTGTGCAAGACTGAAATAAAGTACTCCTGACAATGTATCAGTAGAGATGGTATCAGACCATATCCAAGTAAAAGCTGTAATTGAGCTAGCAAATCCTGACAGTGTCATGACATTCTCACAAATGCTTGGTACCTTAAACTGTATGGGTGAATTTGTGTCAGGATGATCAATGTGCCTGGGGTCTAGCATACGTGGTTTTGATAAATCAGTTTGTCACTCAGTATCCCAGAATGCAGTGTTTGGCTCTAAAATGTTACATCATGCAGGCCTCTTTTTGCCTAAAGCTCCAGTCATTCCATAGATGTTGCATGCATACACTGCTCCCTTTGAGTCAGTACTTTGTAACATTCCCTGCTGCTGAATGACTACTTAAAACAGAAGCAGTGCGAATGTCACAAAAAAGACTTTCTAAGTGCTTTTTTAATTACTACTTCTCCCCTCCCCCCTAACACTTAGCTTCCCTAACTGTCAAAGTCCTGAGGGTAATTTGAGCTCTTCATGTGATTGACAGCTCTCAGCAGGGGGCTTGACTCATCTAATTTTCCCTTGTTCTAGCATTTCCTTTGAGAGAGGCGACATTTCTTTTTGATGCACAATAGCCATGGCCTTACCTGACTGGATTCGCATCCAGCTTCTGAAGTAGTAATTTAAGGTTTAATGTATCACTTACTTTATTAGTTCAGCTTCTTAAATACTTGAGATTGACATGTCCAAACTATGTTGGTATGCAATGTCTGCCTAGATACTTTTTATACACTTATTTTTTAAAAATACTTTTGCACTGTCCCTGCATTTCTCTTTCTACATACAAAACACATCACTATATTTTCCCTTCCCTTTTGTTGTGTCCAGAAACCACTGTGGGCAATGATGAATGCTTCAATGTCGACTTTCACAAAGAAGGTCTTTTTAAAGCAAAGGCATCAAGGTTAATTTTCCTGAATCCACTGCAAGGACTGACTTCTGAAATAGTGATGTGCACCGACAAAATGCATTGCTTAATCCATGTGTCAGCCTCCGGTGCAATTAGTACTATGGCTGTAATATACTGGTCTCTTTGAAGATGCCTTCAAAACTGTCCACTATTACAAAGCCGTTTTGTAGTGTAGTAACAACCCTACATGCCCATACACCTTTGTCCATCAATATGCAGCTAGTTCTGTTTATCCAACAACCCTGTGAATATGTCAGTTCATTTTTATCAGACTTAAGGTGTGGAAACTACAATCACTGATTCTAGGTGGTTTTCAGGTTTCACATGCTGCTTGCTTAGAGATACTCTCAGTTTTGTCACTACAAATATGTTGCAATGCCAGCTTTGATAACACGGTAACATTTTAATGTTTCTATTCCTGCAGTGCAGACTAGCAGTATCGAGTGCAGCCCAAACACAGAAGACTATGCGAGCGCCACACCACTTCAGCAGCATTTGCCTTGGAGAATGTAAAAGTATGTATCCAAGATTTCGATGTTGCCATACAATATGGAAGTACAACAAGAATGAAGAACATTCAATACCTGACCAGCTGTAATTAATAACTACTTTGTCCTGTGTAATAAAAAATCCATGATTCTCTGGCTGTTTAGTTTGATTTACTGGCCATCTGTAGAGGTTTGCTGTCTATTTCTTTGCAAGCATTTCTAGTTGGTGCAGGCTGTGATATTTATTTTCTTTAGTTATTTATTTTCCATTTGTTTACCGGGTTAGTCCGACTGGACACAAGGTGACTGTCTTCAGCGGGGTCCTGGGGGATAAAGCTCCAAATGGTGCCATCTCAGTAGTCTGACTTTGTGCTGTAGTCACTTAAGTGCTGCCTTCCATTGACTGTCATGTCTTTTCTACAAGATTTTGTAGGCATTGAATTATGTTTATCTGCCTCTCACCAAACAAATTGGCCTTGTCGACAATCACCAATTTCAATCCAAGTAGCACTTCATTCCACCTACACACATAACCCAGCGGTGGTCAACTGGTCGTGTACCCAGTCACACCGTCCGGTATTGTAACTGCTACAGTACATCACACCAGTCTAGTCCAGACAACCACAGAAATATGAAATCTAATCATGTCTTTTTAATGTGCCTCAGAAAACAGAAGTCATCGGATGCTAAAGACCGTCATGCAAGATTACTCCATACTGTTCTTTATCGGACTTTCACTAAAGTTTTCCCTTCACCTGTAACTCCAACCACTGTTCTACCACTACGGTAATGGCTTTAACAATGATTGCTTTATTTTGTATCATACTATCATTTGCTTAACTGACACCACTGGGCAGGTGTTTTGTCAACTTACATGGTGACGTCTCACTATTACCACAATGCCAGTGTCCCTTTATATCATCTGTGCACTGTCATCTGAGCATATGCATTTATCCCACCATTTATAAGACCTTACACAAGACATCACAAGTTATTACATTGTCCAATTTAAGTGCAACTTGGACAATTTGATGGGAAACTGGAAATTCATCCCTGGTTTGGCACCTATATCTCTGATGCAAACAGGTAACCTGTAAATGGTTCATCTCCCAGGCCCATGCTTAAGTTATCAAGGATATCAGAACTTGATTTGGGATGCATGGTTAGGCTTAAAAAGGCCCTTGTGGTCATTAGCCTAGTAAAAACCTATGAGCCTATGAACCAAATAATGCTATGACCATCAATCTGTCCATACAACTGAACGAGTATTCATCCAAATGTTTTGAACTGACTCGAGTGCTAACAATTCTTCGGCTACAAATATTTTGCTGAGATAATGTACCACTGCAAAGATATGTATATAGTCTTGCACAAGGCAGATCTGAATTATCTTGTGCAATGTCCATTTCATCTTTCAGGAAGTATCAAACAGTTTGACTAGATGAACCATCTGTCTGGACAATAGGCTATTTTTTATACTGAAAAAGTCTCAACTTAATTAAAATCAGGCCGTGTATTACTCGGTCTTACTAAGGTGAATTTATATGAGTATTCGAGGAATGGCACTACCAATCTCTTCCGACCTTGCAAAATACATCAGCCGCGACTCATTTTTCATATTTATCCATTATGCAGCTGGCATTCTCCACATCACATGGCTCCACATGTAAGATTAAAACCTGCTGGTTATTGGCCAATACCTTTTAATATAGGAGAAGATTATTGCATTCCTTACAAATATTCACCAATGCTTAACCACCACTTATACAGCTTTTATATACACACGCAGTCAAAAGACAGTACTTAAATGATGTATGCACACGCTGGCTTTTGGTTACAATGTGCAAATGCATAAATTATTGCACTGTTGTGACAAGCTTCTGTACCACTTCATGGTAGCCAGCCTCACAGAGGTCCACACATACCACAACACTACTTGCAGCTGCAGGCAGATCCGCTCATTTCACCACTATCATGACAGTCCTGCAGCTACGCAGGCTTCCACAAACATGCATCCTGTTGCCATTTATGCAGTATATACACCTCAATTCTGTCCTCAAAGACCAGTTCTTAAAACTGCCTCTGCAAAAAAAACAAACACCATTACACTGCTGCATCATTCACTCGAGCCCAGGCTGAAATGCTGACATACAACTAACAATACCAATTTTAATATACATTTAGCTTCTCTATTGGACACCAGCAAATTTTCAGACTGCTCTTAGCCATGACACTTCCTTGAATATGATCACTTGACTTTCTTATTGCCTGTATACTTACCGCGTCATATATGAATGTCATTTTCTATAACCAAAGAGCTCATCTAAGCATTCCTATTTACAAGCAGGTGCTGTGGTGAAAAACACTTGATCCTATTCACATTCTGAGACAGGTGACTATATGCAGATTTGCTACATCTTCAAAAATTTCTGGTTGGTCATGGCAGTTTGACAACCCTTTCGTTACTGGGGTTGTGAACTGGCCAGCATCCCTAGTCTCCACACATCTTTTATCAATGCCGCCATGGTCCACCCCTGTTAATGTGCGATTAATTATAAAGCTGCTAGCATTTTTTTCCACACTACTCAATTATAATCCTTTTCCCACAAGCTCCTCACCAACCATTCCTTCGCACAGTCAGACACTACCGTACAAGTTATGATCAAAGTGTATGAACATACATACAACAGTAACACTACTTACGCACAATAAACATTACTTGTCGGTAAACACATCTCATACACAGCATGTAACAAAAGGATGTCAACTTGCACGCTCGACTCCTTTCACACAAATTACACACACACAGAAAAAGATTTAAATTAGCCTTTACACATGGCCTACTTGCATGACAAGGTATTTCCAACCTTTACAGACAACATATGATTACAGTAACCCCTAACACAAGTGTGTTACAGATGACTAAACTGAAATGGACATTTGTCATGTGTAATGACCCTCACACCTAAGAACATTAACCAAGTTTCTGGACATATATTTCTTGTCAGCAGCAGTCACCTCGTAGTTTCTCCAAATGATGCCCTCAGTACAAGGCGATATACAGGTGTATATTACCAATACAACTGTAGACATATGCTGAAAAAGCAGCTCGTATAGTGACATAGTAAGATATGTTTTACTAATTGTTCATCTGATTTTTTAGCACTTGCAATACATGACAATCATGACTCACTCTGCCATTTACAGCCAAACCCAGGTAATTCTTTTGTGACTGTCACTTGCCAAGGGCACCATCTAAAGAAAGCCAAACATACAATTCTTAGTCACGTTCCAACCCAAAAAATAAGCCTTTCCATGTCGCTGCTTTTAACAATGGCCACCCAGTTCATAATATAGGATTAATACAATTATGCATTTCACTGATTACTCATTTATTGCAGTTACAAATATCTGTAACAATTGGCCCTGTCGAATACTAATGTACAACTATTGAACAGTGGTAACTGACATATCACAATGCAGCATACTACCTAAGCAGGTTACAATTAACAGCACAGTAAATAATACAGACTCGATAACCCTAGGACACCGACAAATCAGCAAGACTAGGCATGGCGAAATCGGATGAGAGGCTAAACTACACCATTTCAAAAGTACTTTCTGAAGAGGGAGAAGGATACAAAGGGCTGTAAAAAAATATGAACTGGGGTACAACTATGCAAGAGTCTAAATGCAGCCCAGTAAGGGTGTAATGCCATGGACTGACAAGAGCTTTAGTGTATCTCTCCCCTCAGATGGGCATGGTAACTAGCCACAGATCTACACCAATGCTTTATGCCATCATCTGTAACTGCACTGACCCAACCATAACTGATAGAAACACTAAGTGCAAGGATGAGCAAGCCTGCTGGGTGGACAAGTGGCATTCACACTGTTTACCATAAGATGAAGAACTAATGTCTTCATAGCAACAGTCAGCATGTCCTAAACTGGCAATGCTTCCTCCTCAGCTTTACCATGCATATACTTTGTAAATTCCCACGAAACAAAGACTCCAGACTAGATTTTGATTCCTCACCTATGGACAACAAGTTGTTCATCCCTTACCGGTACTGCAAGGCACACTATTCAACTAACCACTAGTGGTACAACATACACTGAAGAAAGTGGATATAGCTAATCCCGTGAGCTGACAGGTCACATGAAAACCTCAATCCCCTGTTGCCATGACATGTATCACATGGCATCCATACCTGTCCACTAATTTGTATCCCTAAAGAGCAGATCCGAAATCCCCTCTCTAAGGACAAAAACACAGCAAAGGTGGGACCGGACAACACATCCGGCTGAGTCATATATTGGCTCCAACCAGAATTACTAACAAGTTTGGGTAGTGATAGTGTAAGTACTGGCTTCATTACAGCTGACTGGAAGATTGACTTTGTCCCCTTGACCAAAGTTGGTGATTCCACTCACCCCAGGGACTGTATCCTTTTATGCCTGATTAGCCTTATTTGCAAGCCCATGGAGCAAATCATAGACCTCACAGCTGACTGGAAGATGGATTTTGTCCCCTTGACCAATGTTGGTGATTCCACTCACCCCAGGGACTGTATCCTTTTATGCCTGATTAGCCTTATTTGCAAGCCCATGGAACAAATCATAGACCACACTATGTACATCCTACATACATTTTTGCAGGCCTTTTCACATTAGCCATCACCCTGACATCATTGACAAACTCACCCAGCCAGGTAAGCCTGCAATAGTGTGGTAGATTGCTAACTGTCTCCATGCTAGCCTAGAACACCTACAGTCCTACTAGGGCAATCCACTTCCACCAGCAGACCACTAACCAGAGGTGTTCCACAGGGAGCATGCCTGTGACCTCTTCTGCTTGGTGCTATTTCTCATAAAGTAAAAGCCAAATAGTGGGGTCTGTGGCTGACCAAGTTGGCAGAAGACAACCTCTGTGAATCAAGGTCTTCACCTGTCCTATATGTATTGGATCAAATCACTATCACTTGTGTTTCATACTGGCAAGTCATATGAGAACTCTGCCTTTCCACTAAGTCAGAAGGCACCTTGTCTTTGCACTGTAAAGACCTTCCCTTGGTATGTGACAGTACTATAACCTGCCAGATGGACTTTGGTGTCCCACAGGGAGTACACAACCTGGGCACCAGAATTCAGAATAATGTCTGAGCACCTCATTGGACTGCTGTGCATGCAGTGCATACAATTGGATGGGTAATGGTAATTTCACCTTTGGGTGATCCACCAATGTCTCCTGGACAGGGACAATAGGTTATGATTGTGAAAACAAAAGTAACACTTGACTATGCTTGTAAGGCCATTATGGCCATTGCATCGTCTCACAGTAATTCATTACACTAAACTGGTAATGAAGCCTCCTATCACTGTTTAATGGTGACACACGACTCATACATATTTGACCATGGAGAACATGCACTCAAAATCCAGATAAATATGTACAAGAGGAAACTCAAATGAGAAAAACAGATGTAGGGTAGGAAAAATTACGATTCAAATGGTAAATACCCAGTTCATGGTTACAGTTTCACTATATTACCCAGGCTTTTGCTTACTTTTCCCAAATCTAGAAATATGTCTTTCAATCACCAGGGTCTTCTCTGGACGTTCGCACCAATAAATATTTTTCGGAATTGTGGGGACTGCCATGGGTTGAGTTTCCAATATGCTTCTTTTGGCTTTTATCACTTCCATCATCAGGTCATAGATGTAATCAAACTTTCGTTTCTCAAATATTGGTTTTGCTACCCACTCCTGCTTTGCCTTCAGATACACCACGTTGTATCTAAGCTCTTCCTTTGGTGCTGAGTATCAAGTAGGGAATCGGACCACTGCTTGTTCATGATGGAAGTTTTTGTTGTGATCCAGGATGGCTAAAATGATTTGTGCCTTCATTCCTGCAAATTTGAGATGCTCAAACTTTGGGCAGTACTTGCACAGTAATGTATGGAACACCTCTAGGTTGCTGGTGTAGCAGAACTTGGTAACCTGCTTTAAGTCTTTAATAAAAACTCTATTTGCAACAATCCTCTTCAGTGCACTGTAGCATGCATCATCTTCATCCAGCCACTTCTCATCACCATTGACAACTGGCATCTCATGTCTGTAACATGAAACCTTCTTTGTACCACTCCAGCTGTGTCAGTCTGTTACATGGTAGAGCAATGACAACCATTTCTCCTGTAGCACAACTTCATCCCCTTCGCACGTTTCAGTACACCACCACAGGTGATTGAAAATACTGTGGCATCACTGCAGCAATTCTTGTGTTTCTCGCCTTTTGTCAGCTTCTGCAATTTTCTTGGACAAGCTTTTGGCTATATGCCACACATCAAACTGGTGATCCACTGCTGGGAATTCCTTGCGCATCAAAAATCTTATCCCTGAATATTGATCTGTTACCATAAGACTTGCCTTAAGATTCCTTGACAGCACGTTAGACAGGCACTTCTTGAACCCTTTCTTCTCCAGTGTCACTGAAGCAGTCCTGTGCAAACCTGCTTAAGTGCAAAATCAATGATGAATCCAGGTCCATCATGCTATAGCAGCAGTATTTGGCTGAATATCCTGGACTATCACACCGCCCGTCACCACCTAACCTTATTTCCTTTCCCTCTGTATCTGCCAGTAGACAATTCTGATGCTCTCTCCAGGTATGCTGCAGTACTGGGAACAAATACTGTCTTTGAATGGCATAGAAGGTCATCTCAGTAATAAACTCCAGGCCCAAATATGCACAGAAATGTGCGATATGGGCATATGTACTTCCACTAAACAAAAGAGACAGCAATACAGAAAAGTGGTTTAACCTCACCCCTTCTGAGTTTACAGCTCTACATGAAAGAAACAGGTATTGTGTTAATGGAGCAAGCACAATACATTAACATATTGGAGACAAACTTTATTAACAATGAATACTATAAAAAAGTGGCTCTTAAGGCTGTCTCACATAACTTTGCAGGCATAGACAATGTGCTTAAGAACTTGGAATTAAATAATTTAATTTCATTGGAAGATTTTAATTTTTTGCATGGACCCTCACCCAGTCTTGGGAAGTTTTTTGGCATCCCAAAAATGCATAAATATGTAATAAACCCACCATTCAGGCATATGATGTCAAATAAATGAACTAAGGCTGAGAAGATTTCTGAATTTATTGACTCACTACTTAATCCAATAGTCCAAAGCACACCTTTCTATTTAAAGGATTCTTGGGCTTTTTTAAATGAACTATTTCTTAACCAGCCAACACATGAAGATAAAATGCTTGTTATGTTGGACATTGAATCACTTTACACTAATATCCCACACTCCAGGGGTCATGAATATGTTAAAACATGTTTACACAATTATTCCACTTTCTCACATAATAACATTGAAAAAATTTACAGCCTGATCTCTTGTCTGCTACAAGGAAACTTGTTTTATTTTAATGGAGTTGTTTACCAGCCACTTAAAGGGGTAGCAATGGGGTCAAAAATGGCCCCAGCATATGGCTAATCTGGTTTTAAGTGTGTGGGAAGTCAACACACTGGTTCTTCTACCAGGTTTTCAACAAACCATACTGTACAAGCGATACACAGATGACATATTTTTTGTGTGGCAGGGTACACCTGAAAGTCTCAACTGTTTCATCAAGCATTCTTTTCCTCAATTTTAAAATTTCAGAAATTGGCACAGTGGTTCAGTTTTTGGACACTCAAATCACTCTCACCATGGCTAATCTTTCTTGGGAATCTAACGTTTTTTCAGAAAAAATCATAACAATTACTTAGATTTTAGAAGCCAGCATCAGTTTTTTATGAAGAAAAATATTGAAAGGAGGCAATTCATTAGATAGTCCTATATTATTAGTAGGAATGATATCTTTATTCAAGAAAGCAGAGTTCTCTGCAGTCTTTTTGTGAATGGAAATTATCCACTGCCGTTGTTAAAGAATATCTTTATGGAAGTGAATGGGTCACACAACTCTAAGTTCCGACCAATACTCAAGTTTGGGTTTCAGCAAGTACCCAATCAATGTACTGGTTTGGACTGAGCCTTCTGGTCTTCCAAAGTTCTGCTTTGAACCAAACTCCCTTGTAGACATATCAAGAGAGTACTATAGTTTGGACCCTCAGTTTTCCACTTCCTATTTGTTTAGACCAGAAACCTATTAGAGACTTTTATTTCACAAAACTGGGACATTGTATGTAGTAGCAGAGAATTAACCTCAGTATTATGAAATGCACCAACTTTCTCACACAAAAGAAAGAAATCCTTGTGGCCTGATTTGAACATTCAGATGCACCATTTATTATTGAAAATTCAGTTGATACTGATAAACCTCCAGGCATGTTCACCTGCTGGTTCATAGGTAAGTACTAGGCTATCTGCCCATGGGCATTTATAAGCCTAGCCACAGAGTGATGGCTTTCGCCTCCCCATTAGATTAGTAACCTGGGCCTCTGTCAACAGGGCTCCTGAAGTGATCCCAGGGTAGAATTTACGATTACCCATCCACTCATCAAGATTTCTCTTGAAGAGGGTCAGAGAGGAGCTCTGTCGAATATGGATTGGGATTCTATTCCGGAGTAAGGGGAGTCGCTGGGACAGGAATCTATCCCTCCAGCATGTCCTGTTTATTGTTGTACATAGGTTCAAGTAGCTAGAATTAGTGGTTCTGAGGGATCTCATTTTTTTGAGGTGAAGCATGTCCATTAGTTCAGGGTTTGACATGGCCCTATAGGTCAGGCATAGGTCACCTCTGAGCAGACGGTAAGCGACTGAGAAGAGCTGGAGCTTTTTTAGTCATGCTTCATAGGGTAATTGTTTAAGGCCCTTAATCCTCTTAGTGAGGTACTTCTGTGGCCTTTCTAGTTGTTGCAGGTGTCTAGTGAGGTACATCCCAAATGGGGCATTGTACTCTATTATGGGCCTAATGAGTGAGGAGTAAAGGGGCACAATCACCTCCTTGGATCTGGATGAGAAACCCTTTGTGATCAGGTGTGCCACATAGAGGGATTTCCTGACCATTTTGGCTATGTGGTTATCGAAGGAGAGCATGCTATCTACTTGGGTACCCAGGTCCCTAATTACTTCTTCTGTACTTAGTGGATTCCCATCTATGTGGTAGTTTGTAGGTACTTTGTTTTTCCCAAATGGGATTACTATGCATTTTTTGGCATTTAGCTTGAGGCCGTGACTTTGACACCAGGTGTTTGTCTCTGTGAGATCCTTTTGCAGGATGTCTGTGTCAGCTGGAGAGTCAATTATTGCAGCCAATTTACAGTCATCAGCGAACTTGGTTAGCCACAGTCCCTCCGCCTTTGCCTGTACTTCAGAGAAATATATACCGAACAGGAGGGGTCCCAAGACTGAGCCCTGTGGGACTCCGCTTGTGACTGGTTTAGAGTCAGACATGGTGCCTGCCACTCTTACCGTGTGGGTTCTGTCTGAGAGCTAATTGGCAACCCATCTCATGACATAGAGGTTAATATTTAAGCTGGTGAGTTTGTCTATGATTCCTGAGTGTGGGATGGTGTTGAACACCTTAGCAAGGTCCAGATATACTGTGTGGACCACCTTCCCTTCATCTATGGCCTTGGTGACTGTTTCGAAGAAGTCGACCAAGTTCAGGAGGCATGATCTGCCTTTAACAAAGCCGAACTGGGTGGGGTCCAGTGTCTGGAGGTTCCCAATGTCCCTGTTAATGAGCTCCATGATAATGCGTTCCATGGCTTTGCAGACTAAGCTAGTCAAGCTTATAGGGTTATAGTTCCCAGGGTCAGTTGTGGCACCACCTTTGTAGAGTGGTACGACTGTTGCTGTATGCCATTCTTTGGGTACATACACTGTAGAGAGGCTGAGTTTGAATAGTGATTTGAGATGGGGAGTTAGTTAATTTTGAAGCTTGTGTAAGACACAACCTGGGGTAGCATCTGGTCCCACTGATGCTGTGTTTTTGGCCTTTGCAAGGGCTGTCTTTACTTGTGTGTCTGAGATATCTGGAGAGCCACATTCTTCTGGGATGGGTGTTAGCCCCTTTGGTGGAGGGGGGGTGAAGTTTGCACTGAACTTGTCAGCCAGGATGTTGGCAATGTCGGTTGGTTCAATGTATTTATGGCCATTATGCACTAGCTAGGAGCATATCTGAGAGTTTGCCCCTAGACTCTTGACATAGTTAAAGAAGGCCTTGTGGTTATCCTTAGAGTCATTGGCTATTTTTCTTTTGAAGTTGGCCTTGGATGATTTAATGAGGGAGCACAGTTTTTTACTGATGTTAATCAGAGATGCCTTCGTATTTTGGGATTTTGTTCTATCTTGCAGGAGTTTCCTCCTTCTGTTGTAAAGTTTATTTATGGCCGGGGTCCACCAGACTGACTTCCTCTTTTTTCAGGAGTTTGTCTTGGTTTTACTTGGGATGGCTTGGTCCATGTATTCTTGAAGGTGTTCATAGAATGCACTTGTAAAGGATTCTGCCCGATGGGTCATCATTTTCCATTTGATTGGGAGCTTTGAAACTTCCCACCCCAGTCTTGAGGAGTGTGAAGTTGGCTTTAGAGAAGTTTTTTACCTTGATTTCCTTGACTCGGGGGGGGGGGGGGGGAGGATGTGGATGTCCAGTGTGATTAGTTTGTGGTCTGATCTTACCAATGATGAGTTTACCTCAGGTGTGGAACATAGGTTCCCCATGTTGGTGATGACCAGGTCCAGTATGATGTCACCTCTTGTGGGAGCGGTGACCAGCTGTTCAAGGGCGTTTGAGTTTATAAACTCAAGGAAGCATTGGGCTAGGGCGTTTGAGCTTGAGTAGTTTTCCCAGTCAATATTTGGATAGTTGAAGTCTCCCAGTAGCATGGTGTTGGGTAGAATCTTCATACTTTCTGATGTTCTCAGGAATGCTGTGTGAGGGTCCTGAGACAAGGTGGGAGATCTGTAGCAAGCTATAAATTGAACAGTCAATTTACCTGCTGTCAATTTCACTTAGATGGTCTCAGATTCCGCGTGCTGTGCTACTAACCTGGAGGTGTGGGTGTTCTTGATGAATATGGACACACCCCCTCCTTTTGTGTTCCGGTGCTGGTTTTGAGACCAAAGGTATGGTAGGGGTTATAGCCTGGTAGTGCTGGGGTGCTCTCTGGAGCCTTGAACCAGGTTTCTGTCACTGCACATATGTCTATTTCTTCCATACTAAGGAGAGCCTTGAGCGCATGCATTTTGAGGTTTAGACTTCTGGCGTTGAGCAGCATTACCCTCAGTTTTTGTTTATTATTGTTGTTTATGGAGGTGGGTTTGTCTTTTGAGCCTTGCCTAAAAAAGGCAGTATTGGGGTGGCAAGAGTCTTGGCCAGTATTCGAAAGCCCAGGGTCGACAGGTGCAAGCAGTCTCTGGCAAAGCAACGTGGCTTGTCAAGCATGTCGTCCCAGGCTGGCAAATACTGGATCCCCTTTGAATGACACCAGTAGTTTAACCAATTGTTGAAACTGATAATTTTTTCTTCGTATGCTGGCATCATTTTGGGTGAGGGCAGGATGCTACTCAGAGTCAGAGTCATACCAGCCTGGGCTACATGGTCAGAGAGCACCTCCATGTCTCTTTTCATGTAGTCCAGGGAGGTACGTCTCGGGTTATTTACGCCAACATGTACAATGACAGAGTCATATTTGTACTTGTTGTGGAGTGACCTGAGTGCATGTGTTATGTGGCAGATTCTGGCACCCGACAGGCAGCTTACGGTAACCTTCTCCTTGTTCAGTCTAGTGAGTGGGATGTCTGTGTGCCTGATAGAATCACCGATTACTAGTGTGTTATTTAGCCTTAGGGGCTGTTTTTGCTTGGCACACTGATGTTGTGACGTATGTGCTACCTGGTTTCTGTTGTGGGGTGGGGGTTGTTGGGTATATGCTTAGGAGGTCTTTTGTTTAGGCAGGTTCTTATTTAGAGCCTCCGAGTATGTTTTTGCGTGTTTCTGAGAGTTGTTTTCTGGTGCAGCTATGGCTGGTCTATGTGGGTCTGGTAATGTGGTGCTAGTGTTGCCCTTCTCCTTATGACTGGTTGATCCAGTCGTGGGTTGAGAGAGCTTAGCCTCCAGTTTGGCTGTGTAGCTGCATCTCTCACATATGTTTGTGTTGGTTGGGAGGAGGAGGGGGTTGTCTGTGTACATGAGGCAATTGTAACATTGCCTCAGGATGCCCAGATTCGCTAGCTGGACCGGAGAGCACACCTGAAGCTGTCCCTTGAACATGCCTGAATAGATGGTTGGGACTGTATTGCTGATTGGATGAGTAAAGAGCTTTATACTTCCTGAGTATAGGGCTGAAGTGCAAGCTGTAAGCTAGTGCTAGTTTTAGTGAGTTTTAGTAAGTGCTGGTCTTAAATTGCCTTATTTCTAGTGTTGGGTTGAAGTGTTTCAAGTTTCAGGAGAAAAACTGAAGTGCAGACTTCGTGGAGCCTGGGATAGTTTAACAGCAGCTAAACAGCGCTGCGTGGTGTGCAAACCTGCGCTAAGCGGTTTTTATACCAGGGAGATCGAAAAGGATAGAAATTAGCCCAAAATGGCCAATGAGCTACAAGTTACTGGGCGGGGACCACTCCTACAGGGACAGATAGGCTGCTCAGAGTTCCCTCTCTCACAGTGAACAAGGAAGCCACCTAATTATCCACGTATGATATGGGCAACACAGGAACCTTTACCACAGTCCTGGATTCAGCAAAGCATGAAAACTGGAGTAGACTAGTTCAGAAAGGAGAGAAAACAAGGAATTTTTTTGTTTTGTTTTTTGTTTTTCTCAGAAACAACAGAAATGCAGAGTTTAAATTTCTTTAAATACACAGAGGAGGCTAGCGCACTTGAGTGTGTAGCCTGCGACTGTGTTACAGGTAACTTAAATGCAAAAATGACAAACAGTAACTTTTTTTCAAGTGAAACAAGGAAATAAGTACAGTAAGCAATGCAGATATCACTAGGGATCCACAGAAGCGCTGAAAAGCCGCGTTTTAGGTGGAATTAGCATTTCAGGGAAATAACAAACAAACAAGAAGCATACAAACAATGCTACAGCAAACAAGATGTATCAATTTCAGTAAGAAACAGTTCAAATATGCAGGCACTATAAGCCTTTAACCAGAAATTCCCAGCTCAGAAGGGCAGAGTCCAGCCTCTCCTCCCACAAGAGTGCAGACCACGAACCTTCTTAATGTAAAATAACTGGCCTGAAGCCCAAGTGCTTAAACCAAACCTAATACACTTTTAGAATAACAGACACTGAGCCCGCAATCAGCAGTTCCCAACTTAGAAGGATGTAAGCTACCTGTCCTGCCACGACAGTGCAGGCCACAAACCTTCCTAATGTAAAACAACTGGTCTGAAGCCCAAGTGCTTGATCCAAAAGATTTAGAATGATAGCTACACTTTAATCAAGTTACTACCAAGCAGTAATAAATACTTTAAAGAATGCCTGGATTAGTGCTCAAGTTATACAAACAAAGCTAGATTCAGCAGGCCTGGATCTAGTCTATGCTACAGCAAACAAGGTATACCAATTTCAGTAAGAAGCAGTAGTGTGTGGTTTGCAGTTTCATCTACAATGGTTCAAACTATATTTTTCAGCATTGTAACTATACAGTGGTTTTCCATAGATATTTTAACTGTCTTAGCATCAATATGGTTGATGCAGGGGTTTGTGTTACCTGCCACATTTTTTACATAGGAAAGACATTGAGGAAACTGTCAAGCCGTATCAAAGAACACTATGCAGCCATACATAATATAAATAACGGTTTAGGTAAACACAGTCAAGTATGCATGGGGTTCCAGAAATTTGTATTTCTAGTTTTAAAACAGGTTGATTTATTTTATGGAGATGTGAATACTTTACTGGAGTTTTGTGAGTTAAAGTGGCAGTTATTCCTCCGTGCAGAGGTTTTCCCAGGACTGAATGAAACTTTGAATATTGAGTGTGCTTTGCAGTGGTTGAGGTAACCCCCTCACCACTAATTATTTTCTCAAAGACTTTACAGGTTCATTAAATTAATTAACTGGTTGTCTGTAACATTTTATTACCTTTTGACCTGCCTTAGTTCAAAGGATGAGTTGATCATTTACAGCTGATTTAAATTTTTTTCACATTTTATTGACTACTTACTTTGTACCAACAAGGATATTTAAGGTACTGCTTACCAGTTGCATACGCATTCTAAAAATGTTTTTTTCCGAAGAAGTTCTTGTCACCATTAAAGAAAGAAAGTACTCAACACCAGTTCTGCTCTGGTTTTTATTTGTGTTTGCATTTAGTTAGTTGATCTTCTTTTTGCAGATTTTTTCTTTTGTATAAATTATTCATGTCAAGGAGTACTCGGGTTTTGGGATATGTTAGCTAGGTTACAAATGGTCCACCAGATCAATAGCCCTGTATTTTTTTATGAACTTATTGCAGGGTAAATCAAAGCAGTTAAAGATGATCCCTTTCAGCTAAATCTGCAAATAACTAACACTGACAAATTCAAATCATACTTTTCTGCCATTACTGGTTCATGTATGTAAAGCATGCCTCACAAAGCATTTGCCTGTGAAAAGCAGCATAGCATTTGGTGAGCCTCACATAATAAAGCCAGCAACTGTTGCTGCAATATGTGAGATTCTTAAAAAAAAAAAAAAAAAAAAAAGATAAAATTTCCTCATTACAGTCTGTCAATGGATAACACTCCTCCAGTGTTCGTAAGACTGATGGCAAAATACATTGCTGTTCCTAATACTATGCTAATTGATGGGGCTATTGCTGAGGAAGCAGCTCCTGATGTATGGAAAACAGCTAAAGTAATACCACTCATGAAAAGTGTAAAAGTGAGGATTACCACTGTCTGCATTCTTACTTTGCTAGCTAAAGGTCTGGGGGGGGGGGGCACAGTAAGTATATAAGTGGGTAACTGAGAAAGCACAGGAAACTAGCAATAACTCAGTATGGTTTTTGCACTGTCCACAGTACACACACACACAGCAGTTTTAAAGGTAACTGACAATATAGTAATATATCACTATCATAATAAAATGTTTATCACATAAAGGATGCAGTTCAGCATTGTTTACAGGATTCTCAAGTTAACCAGCTGTCAGAATTCAAACTAGAATCTGGGGTATCCTCACATATCCTCACTTAGTATTGTCAGCCTCAATTTAACTAATAAAATTAGTTGGCTTTCAAGGGGAATCAGCTTCTTCAACACATGACTGTGTCCACACTTTGTTAAAATTCAAACATAATTATTTGAACAGGTATAGGATGGCTGGATTTCTATTAGTAAATTAGTGTCCTACAATTGGCCTGTCTTCAATTAAAAAAAAAGATTTTGGTAGCCATAAATAAATATTAAATATGCAGAAACTATACCTCATTTATGGGAAACTCACATCCAGTGAAATAGTTGAGATCTGGAAATATCTGGCCATTCCTATAGCTATAGAATATTCTTCAGTAAAATATATCACATGCATATTGGGAAATCTGTACAGAATAAAGCCTTAACTAACACCTGAGTTCAGAATTTCTATACGTCAGACCATTTTACTCCCTAAATCACTATAATGTTGTTGTGGTTAACATTGACACAACTATCTGACAAACTTTTCAAAACTTATAGGAAGGTGCACAAATTTGCTACTAATTTCTTCTCCTCTACTACTCATTGTACCCCTTAAGAACATTAACTGGGTTACTTGTGGCACATTTGCTTTTTAAGTATTTATACAACTATCAGTGTAGAATAAGCTTCCACTGACAATCACATCTCTAGAAAATGTCATTCAGTTTAAAAATAAGCTCCATCTTACAGACGGTGTACAATGTTGTGAACCTAGATAATGTGTGGAATTAGACCACACTTCTGATGTACCTAATACAGCTTAAATATTATATTATTCTGTACTTTTATTGCACAGCTGGTATAAGTTTTGTCTTTGTTTCTAATATATGTTCTCTGCTACATATATTTATACATAAGTATTTATATTTGGGCACTGAATTTTGCAGGTTAACAAAACATAAATTGTAAAATAGTGTGTAGCTATTACAAAACATATTACTAATGTGTACAGCAGAATTCTTCGGATGTAGTACTAAGACCCCCTCCTTATCCAAGTTCTACCTAAAGAATATAACTTGTTCTAATACTAAAGAGGCATCTCTTTACACTACTGTAAGACAAAAAAAATCAGTCAACAAAAAATATGTAATTACTTGTTTGTATACCTGTCCTATCAAAAGTAAAAATCTTGATATCTCCACAAGTGAAATTACTAGCTGTGAAAGAAATAACTGTATATAGTGTTTGATACAAATGAAAACTAGATACTATCTTGCATGTACAAACTGTAACATGACTAGTGAATGTCCTTTTCAAAACTCTGTAACCCTTATTTTCACAAAGACAATCAACTGTTATTATTTCTATAAGTGGATGTCTGGAGCTCATAACTCTCTCTAAATATGTCTATAATTTGTCTGTTTTACTATATTAATCAACTGTTATTACTACTGTGAATATTTGCTTTGATCTTGTAATTTCTCTAAATCTGCCTGTAATTTATGGATCTTTTCCTGGGCTTTCAATAAATAGGAGTGAATAACCCAGACAGACTTTTCTGGCCATTAAATGCAAATAAAGTATAAATGCCTCAAATTATTAACAATCCGTTTTTATATACCATGTGATGGTGAACAAATTGTCTCAGACAAAGATGTAAAAGTCCATACTATGTAGTTTGATACTACTTATGCATTTATTTTAGCAGGAAGTTAAGAGCTATTCAAATGCAACTGAAATTAAATTTGTAGACCAGGTCAGTCTCACTAGGCTACTGGCCTCTTTTCAGGAGAGAGTTAGGGTGGTATTTATATGACTAAGGAAAACTTGGCCATTGAGGAACATCCCATACTCTTTTCAATAGCCACAGTGGGATCTTTTATATCCACCTGAGCTACCACCAACTCAAGTAGATGGGACATCAGTTTAATGTCTCACCCAAAGGACAACATGTTCAGGAGTACAAATACTAATGCTGCACTGTGGTGTCAGCAATCCAATCACCTGGAGTGGGAATAAAACTCACGGCCTGCTCGTCTTCCACCACCAAAGATCAGCATGCTTCTTGTAGAGCCACTGACACTGCAACTTTCAGCTTCTGGGATACCTAATTGAATACTACAAAGAAATGTAAGTTTTCATGGGGCAACATATAGTATAACATGCATTTATCCATTGCAGGGTAAGCCCGTGCACTCTCATGTGGGGGCATGTTCTCCTATTCCTAGCTACTTTTACATTCTTACTCTTAAGTCACAAAGCCTTGGAAAATAACTTCTTCCAAAAACAACACATCTGTCATTTCCTGTTTTCCTACTCACCTTTTGTGTGTGCATCCTGTGCTCTTTTTAATATCTCTGTAGATTCTCTCTCTAGTACACATTGTGGAAGTCCATTCCTTATTCTACAACTCTGTCCATGAAGAACTGCCTTCATCAGTTCAATGAGTAACTCATTCCTACAGTTCCTGCCTCTGACCCCCTCCTCTCCTATTTTCTTCCTGCTCAGGACAACCATTTTACCTCTTCTGATATGATTTTTGTACACTTTTATCTTATCCCTTTGTGTCTTCTGTTCTCAGATGAGAAGAGTTCTAGCTTTGCTGACCTCTGTTTATACTCTCCTTCTATCTCTTGTACCCTTCTGACAACTTTTTTCCTTCCAGTGTCCTGATATCCCTCTTCTTGTGCGTCATGCACAATATGTGGTCTGACCATGGCCCAGTATAGTTGAAACATTATTTATTTTCTTGTACAGTCTGTCCTTTATATATTTTTTTATTCTACTCATCTTAACACCCCTCCCCTCATCCACACCAGATTAGTCCACTCACTGTTTTGCATATATTTTCAGCTTGTAACCTGATATTACTGTATTCCTTCTTCCACACGCTTTACCTTTTCTATATTCTGTGGCAGCCACTTACACCTTTTCCTGTCAGACTACTAAGTTGTTATTGCTTTTCAGCTATGAATATTGACTGTTACTGTTATGTATAAATTATTATGTATTTTTCGGATCATTATGCTAAGTAATTAGATGACTGCTGTTATGAAATTCTAAATCAGCATGTTGGAATGCATTCAAGTGTAACACTGCGGGTGCAGTATTGTTAATCTCGTCATTTTTTGGAATGCATTGAAGTGTAACATTACAGGTGCTGTATTAATGTTAATATCACCATTTATAAGTGAGGCAAAAAACTGCAAGAATGCCCCAGCCAAAGTCTTCACTCTGTACTACCGTAAACCTTCTGTAGTAAGGCCAGTGGGATATATGCAAATTAACCCTTAAGGACATCCCAGTCCTCAGCTACATGACTTCTTCCAAAAGCCCATACATTTTTACTTTTAAGTCATCATGGGTAAATTCATGTCACTAAAGCTGAACCCCAATAGCTGTAGACATGCATGTTTCAGCCTTTTTTGACCTCATCAGTACAGCACAAGTGTCCATATAACATACACTTTTAAGTTGGTTTACCATGAGTTAAAATACACACATACAAAATTCTTCCCCGGATTCTCAAAAGCTTGCACGGAGTGCAAGATGAGTGCAGGAGTCCACGCAGGCAATATGTCTGCCGTGCGATCCAGGAACAGCCTGCAGAGGCATGCATGAGAGCTCCAGCACTAATCCTGCATGGACTAAGCCCTGGTATGCAAATCACCTCATTTGCAGGAGAAATCCATGCAAATGAGGTGATTTTGCAATCCAGGAAGCTTGCAATAGTCCATGCAAGACTAGTGTGATCAGCAGAAATATACTCTGTTAGTTATAGAGTACATTTCTGCAAACTACAAAACGGAGCTATGACAGCTCCAAATAAAGGCTGCACATCAGCGAGTAAGCATGCCAATAGCCAAGTATAAGGCCATTGGCATTGCAAACTGTTTAAAAAATGAAAAAATCAACTTTTATTTTTTTTTTTCGCCGATCTATGCTGTTTAAGCATAGGGCAGCGGCGTGCAAACGGGATTAGGGGGAAAATAATAAAGTAAACTGAAAATGAGCATTCTAACAAAAATCAGTATTCTGCCATGCAAAGCAATGGCAGGCAGATGAAAACTTGGCCAGTGAGTAGTGGTTACTAAGGGGGAAGGCTCAGTATGGGACATGTAACTATGCATTAGTAGGCAATCCTATGCAAAAGAGGGGAAAGGTTAGTGAATCCTAGATTTTCCCAGGGTGTGAGGCAGGTCCCAAGAGTGTAAGAGTATAAATAGCTGGGCGCAAGACTAGGATATAGGAGACATCATGGGGTGTGTGTCAGGCATACTGTAAGCGGATTGGAGACCTGTAACTCAAGATTGCTCCTAGGTTAGCACAGCTAAGCTAGGGCTGTGTCTAAACCTGCCTAGCACACTTTACAATGTGTAAGCAGCCACGCACCAGGTTTTACAGGAAGAAAAAGGAAGTTAAACCAGGAAAAAGCAGCTCTGTGCACATATGAGCACTCCGTTTGTGTGGCGTGTACACGGGCTTAAACAGGGAGGCAATGGGAAGGGAAAACAGCAGTAGGAAGGTAATCAAGGAGAACTAGCTTAGCTGACAGGTGAAATGTATCAGAATCAGCCAATTACACAGGCAGCACACCAGCCCAGCACACCACTATAAACTATGCAAACACCATTCCCCCTTGTTTTTCCCAAAAACTCTGCACCACTGGTGTTTACAGATGGGGATATTTTCCAAAACGAAAGCAAGAGAATAAATGTTAGGGTCTGCTTTTGCTATCATAAACTGGCATGTGCAAGAGGCTGAGGGTGGTGAGGATGTGAATGCTGCTGAGCAACCCACAGTGAGGAGACGGAGAAGAGTGTACAGACCCAGGGTAACCTACCAGGGGTTACATGAGCTGGAGATAGTGGAGTGCTATAGGGTGGACCAGGACCTCCTACAACAAATTGTTGAGCTGTGCCGGCCACGCCTCACACACAGATCTAACAGAAGGGAACCCATCCCAGTGGATACCAAGGTATGTGTAGGCCTAAGAATACTAGCTACAGGTACCTTCCAAAGGCCAACTGGGGATATGATGGGGATTTCACAGGCATCAGCATCCAGGGTACTCCACCAGTTCCTGGATGCCATGTCAGCACATGTCTGTGAGCATGTATACTTCCCCATCACCCATGAGGCTTTGGCTAGCAATATGCATCTCTTCCACCAAATAGTGGAATACCTTGAGGTAGTGGGTGCAATAAACTGCATGCACATATGCATTAAAGCACCACCAGGTGAGCGGGGTAGGGTCTACATCAACTGCAAGGGCTTCCCCTCCATCAACTGCCAGGTCGTGTGCGATGCCCAGGGCATAATAATGAATGTGTGTGCTGGCTGCCCTGGAAGCTACCATGATTCCCACATCTGGCATCTGACACAGCTTTACCAGACATTTGCCAATGGGGACATCCCACACAGTCACCTAGTGGGGGATGATGGATATGCACTGGAGTCATGGCTGATGACACCCATCAGAAATGCCACACACCTGAACAAGAACACCATAATGATGCACACACACAAAAATTAATCATTATAGTGTGTGTTTGGGATGCTGAAGTCACAGTTCCGGTGCTTGGACACCTGGTGGAGCCTTGCAGTACTCACCAACTGCATGTACTCAAATTGTCCTTGTATGTGCCATGCTACACAATATGATCCTGCTGAAACAGCTGCAGCAAGAAGAGCATGGGGCAGGGCCAGACAGCCCCCCACCAGTGCCAAGGCCTGCAGAGTGACTTGGGGGAGGAACAACCTGAGCCTGCCACAGTAGGCAGAAGGAGGTGTGCCCAGTATGCTCTGGCCTTGGTAAAGAGGCAACACATAGCACATGCACTGACACAGTAGGGACCCAGGGAATGACACCTCTCTCCGACTTGCACATACAGTAAAAGGGATGCCAAACATGACACTACCTGTGCTCAACCATGTATAGGGAGTGTACTATGTGCATCCGACATAGGCAACCCTGCAGCACCACCCTCAATACTGGGATACCTACAAGGTAAGTGACTCACACATGCCAGTTGGGGGGGAGCACATACAAAACAACAGTCACAGCCAGCAGGATAAGTGTAGACAAACACAAAGAAATGCTGTACTATGGCCTCCGAATGAGCCCCATGGGTAACCCCTACCCCAGGCCTACACAGACAGACTACAGCAGGCCAGCCAGTTGAATGTAAGTTGTGAAGGCTAGGAAGTCAGAAACTAATATGTAGGTAGTGAAAGCTAAGATCTGTAGTACACTGGTATACCTCTAGCCAGCACGATAGGTAAGACAACAGACTGAAATGGTGTACCCAACATACCAGTACAGTCCTAGCAAATGTGTAAAAGTGTAAGGTGTGCCCCACCATCCTATGTACACTTATAGTAACAGTCAGGTGTGCCCCCCACCACTGTGTAGAAATGTAGAAAC
This sequence comes from Protopterus annectens, assembly GCF_019279795.1. Lineage (NCBI taxonomy): Eukaryota > Metazoa > Chordata > Ceratodontiformes > Protopteridae > Protopterus > Protopterus annectens. The sequence continues at coordinate 1,383,979,845 of NC_056735.1, read as the reverse complement.
AGTCAGGTGCCCCCCCCCCGCTATGCAGAAAGATTGCAACAGTCAATGCCAAATGACCGATGTATACCCTGCAGACAGCATGCTACCTGTCAGTGTACAACACAAAGGTCAGCACCGCAGTGCAAACTACCTGGACTTGATCCAAACATGCAATATAGATGGCCATACTGGGCATGCTCACACACACAGAGGAATGAAGGCAATGTCAGTCAACAACATACTGAAAGGCCATAATGGGCATACTGACACACTTAAACACATGAAGGCCATGTCAGCAAACACCAGTGGACCAGACATATATGGCAGTTGCAGTTCTTAGTGCAGACACATGTCAGTATGCACCATTCCTGCCTTGCAAACACAGTGGATAGGAATACAGACGTATATGTAAGGACAACACACCATAATAAGCCAAAGGTAGATGGACATAGATGTGTTGAAGAGGGTGACAGTGACAAGGAGCCATCTGGGCCTGTCCCACCCAGCGCACAGCCAAAGGGCCCCAAGCACATGAGGTGCAGGTGTCACTCAATGTAGATACTAGCCACCAGTGTCTGTCAGCATGACAGCATGTAGCACATGCCAGCTGTGCAACATGAATGTACAAGGAAGTAGTCACCTAGTAGCTATATAAATGTACCTGTGTCATATGACCCCATGTGTGCCTGCATGCGGCATGTCAACCCCTACATGAATGTATTACGGCCCATGCACACACCGCCATCCCCATAGCAGTATCATGTCAAGCCTGCTGAGGTCATCCAATGTGAAATACACCTTTGAGAGAGCTGTAGCTCAGTAATCCCAATGGCATGTCCCATAACTGTGTACTGCTGTACTGATAAACTAGTTAGGTAGCAGTCCTAACCCCAGACTTGGCAACTGTGTGAATGTGTGTTTGTGTGCGTGTCTCTCGGTCTCTGACTGTGCAGAGAGAAATGCTTTTAGGCTACTCACACTCTGTACAGTTCATATACACAACTTTGGCAAGGCTGCTGATGTTACTCACCTAGAAATACACCTCTGGGGAAATCATAGCCCAGTAATCTCTGTAGCGCGCCTTGTAACTAAGTACTGCTGTAGTGTGATAAAGCAGTGAGGTAGGTGTTCTAATCCCAGACCTGGCAACTATGTGTGTTGTTGTGTGAATCTGTGTGTGTGTGGGTGTCTGACTGAGTAGATAGCAATGCTTTTTAGCCCATGCACACCCCGTACAATACATGTACTCAACTTTGGCAAGGCTGCTGATGTCACTCACCTAGAAATACACATCTGGGGAAATCCAAACCCAGTACTCTCCATAGCGTGTCCTGTAACTGCATACTACTATACTGTAATAAAGTAGTTAGGTAGGTGTTCTAATCCCAGACTTGGCAACTGTGTGTGTGTATGAATCTGTGTGTCTCCGTCTGTCATTGACTGAGTAGAGAACAATGATTTTTAGGGTACTCACACTCCTTAGAATTGATATACTCAACTTTGGGAAGGCTGCTGATGTCACCCACCAAGAAGTACACCTCTGGGACTGTTGTAGCTCAGTAATGTCTGTAGCACGTCCTGTAACTGCGCACTGCTGTAATGCGATTTAGAACTGTGGTAGGGTTCCATCTCCCCCCATGGCAGTTCTGGATGTTTTGTGTGTGTTCCAATGTTTGTGTATGGAGGAATGCATCATAGGCTACTCACTCGCAGTACCTTTCAAATGCCCTACTTTGGCAATCCTGATAATGTCATTAATTGTGAAATACAACTTTGTGGAAAAAGGTCTGTAGTAATTCCTGTGGTGAAACCTATAACTGCTCCATGATGAAGTGTGATATAGGCCTTGGTCAGGGGTTCAATACCCACACATGTCGGTTGTGAATGTTTTGTGTGTGTCTCACTGTCTGAGTAGGGAGCAATGCATTTTAGGCTAGTCACTCGCAGTACAGTTGAAATGGCCTTCTTTGGTAATCCTGCTGATGTCATTCACTGTGAAATACACCTTTGGGGAAGAGGTACTTCAGTAATGTCCGTGGCGTGTACTATAACTGCATAGTGCTGTAGTGTAATAAACTAGTTAGGTAGGGGTTCAACTCCCAGCCATGACAGGTGTGTTAAACATTGTTTGGAGGGGCTGGCATAATGGTTAAGGTCTTTACTTCATGGATACAAGATACAAGGCTTGATTCTGACTTCTAATTATTGATTAGGCTTGTAATAGTCTGCAGAGTAATAGCCTAGTATTTGAAAATGAGCTAGAGGTAGCAATACATTCGGAAACAATGATTCACAGAATTGCAGAGCTAATGACTTTCAAAGTGATGTTTGTGAATTTCTTAAGCTCTGTGTTCACAGAAGAAGTAATTATCAGATTTGTGCAGGAATCTGTAAAGTCTTTAAAACAAAGTGCAGTGATGCAGGACTGCAAGTTCAAATAATATAATTTCTGATGTCCATGATGATCTTTTGGAACCAAATGACATCTTATTTACTGGTCTTGACAATTTAATATATAACTTTCTATATCACAGTATAAATTACTTAGAGTTACAGTTGACTAAAAATATGGTATTGACTAGATGACCAGATGACAAGAGTAATATTCCTTTACCAGTTGAAGTCCACTACACTTGCCATGATTAAATGCTTGAGGTATAAGGACTGATGTTTGGATCCAATACAATGACTGTGCTAAACCAACTTTATGAACTAACATAAGAAAAAATGCACAAAGCACACACAGACATTTTTAACTGTAGAAAAAGGAAATGTGATTTCATTTTTTTAGCTGGAATAACTTATTAAATAACACTAACCATAAAAAAACAGTCATATCTGAAACATATGCATAAGAATTATGCTGATGACTCTATGGTACCACATGAAGCTTCAGACTGACTGTCACATGCATAGGTATGAGTTTTAAATCCACATTGCTTACACCAATTTATATCTGATAGTGAGTAGTTATTCTCACAATTTGCATCAATACTGCCAATTAATATATGATGAATAGGTATATAGCCCACCCTAGAGAAAACCAAGTATGTTGTTTGCAGAGATACACTTTTTAAATCCACACCACTGGCACCAAATGATATGTGATGTCAAGGACTTCAATCTCAAAATCCACACTGCTGACAATGAAAAATATGCAGGAGATGAGTGGCCATAGGAAAGTATGATAAATCTGCATTTCTGCCTTGGGTAATAGCCAATACCAGCCACACCCCATAAGCTTTACACTGTACAGCTACACAGTAGAATTATAATCACTGGCACCCCGTGACTTTAGCCACCCCAGACTGAAGCCAGCTCCTTCTGGTGTAATTTCTCCAAGTCTTTTGAATTTCTAATACTATGATGGAAAAGGACCCTATTCCTAAGTCAAAGTATGATTAAAGTTAGTGAAATTAGTATTGTTTCAGTCTTTTAAGTTAGCCAGAAGTGCTCTTTGCAACACCTGCAATGTGCCCAGAACTGACTCCTTCTGCAATTCATCTGTTAACACTTCTTTATCTATGAATATGGGATGCTGTCAAATGCTTTTTTGTAATCTATCCATGCCATGCTTATATTTTCCCCTTTTTACAATTCTCCAATATGACTTTATTTAAGAACAAATTATCCTTTGTTCCATATGACTTTAAGAACAAATTATCCTTTGTTCCATATGACTTTCTTTTGTTACCCTTTTGTTTTATTGCCATGATTGAAATTCTGTCAGCATCAATTCCAGTATATAGCTTATATATCATCAGAAGGGAAGTTATTGATCTATAATTTTTATGATAGCTTGCAGGTTCACTCTTAAGGAGGAGTATTGTTTTTCCTGTTGTTAACTAGGTTGGCGTTTGTTAGGGGTGTGCATGTAAGTAGTTCTTACTCAGGGCTAAACCTTCTTGTAAAGATGTTAATACTTGTAGCTAAAAATCAGGTACTGCATCTGGGCCTGGGGTTTTCTAGTTATGAGCTTTTCTTAATTTTGTTTCAATTTCTCAGGCCATTATTTCACCCCATTTCATATCCTGTACATTTGAACTTCTTATAGTTTCTTTTACTTCTTTTATCCTTTTGTTATATTTGTTATGCTCCACATAGTCTTAATAGATATTTCTCCAAAATGTGTCTATTTCACTTCCAAGATGGCTGCACATTGAGTAAAAGCTTAATTCTAGCTCTCCCAGTGTGAAAACAGAAACTTAGCAGAGAAAGCCAGTGGACCTAGACATCTGAGTAAATTTAAGTAACTGGCTAGTAAGTGCACTGCCTGGATGCCAGGAAAAAAGAAATACAGAGGACATAAAGAAAAATCAGCTACAAAAGACAACAAAAAAAAAACCACTGACCAGGAAAAGTACTGTAGCTGTTCAGCAAAAAGCAGTACAAGCTCCAGACATGACTTCCAGTAACCTAAAGGAAAGTATAAGGCAGCTGCACACAGATGTGACTAAAATAAATGAAACACTGATGGAGTGCATCAACTCAAACAATAAAAGGCTGAAAATGGAAGCTTTAAATAGATATTCAGATAAGGTGAGAAACTATAAAACTCAGAGGCTGAAATGAAGAAATGGCTGGCTGAATATGAGACTGCACAAGAAGAGATATTTCAAAAAATAATAGAATTAGAGGACAGAGCATGTAGAGAAAAATTGAGATTTTCTCCTGTACCCAAGAAGCTGGAAGGAGTAGACTATATTCATTTTATAAAAGCACAAATAAGCAAATGGACTATTATTCCACAACAGGAATTATTAATTGAAAGGACACATCATGCATATGCTCCAAACCTGGCTATGACAAAACAACCTAGACCTTTAATAGTAAAGATGCAATCTTACCAGCAGAAGGAGTTGATTCTGACAAAATCTGTGGCAGAAGGACAAAGTACTAAAAGTGGAAGACAGCAGAGTGTTTGTGGAGAATGATTACTCATTGTACACTAGGCAGAAGAGGAATAAATATATCTCATTATTCAGGGAATGTCGAGAAGCAGGCATATACCCAGCTATCTTCAAAATATTTTTTCCTAGGAGGAACAAAATATTTTTTGATGAAGTACATGCTAAAGAAGAAATACAAGAGTTTGTCCAACAAAAAGTGATCCATGAAACAGAATGGGATTCTTCTTCTTGTTCTACTGGTAATAAAGACCATTGGGAGACTATGCCAGTGAAATATTTCCCAGTGCTTCAATGGAAAATGTTCAAGAGAGGTAAAAAAGCACAACAGTTGACTAGAAGAATCCAGAGTACTTTGGAAATGAAGGCGAGACAAGGTTTGGGAGAAGGAGATGAATAGGAACAGAACAAGAAAATCTGGAAATATTGGACTTTCTTGGAATTTGTTAAACTTATAGAGGACTCTAAAGCATATGCCTCTCTTCATGTCATTAACATTTGGAGAATAAAATCACTAACTTGAAACTGTCAAATCTGGGATTACAAAGCAACAGTTATATTTGTGAAACATGACTTAACAAGAAAATCTGGAAATATTGGACTTTCCTGGACTTTGTTATATTTGTAGGGGACTCTAAAGCATATGCTCTACTTCATGTTATTAATGTTTGGAAACATACTGAGGAGAGGGGAAGAGGAGGGAGAAAGTTAACTATAAGTAAAACATTTTTTTTCTTAGTAGTACTATTTAATTAGTGCATGATTTTCTTCGCATGTTATAAAGTATTTTTTTCAGTTATTTTTATGTGTGATGGGGATACTAATAAAAAAGAAGTGGTTAAAAGCGCATGTAAAAAGGCATTTAAAGTTTCTTCCATTTTTCAGGCCTTA